>NC_057393.1:56473784-56661284 GCF_019320065.1 Cervus canadensis | reverse complement strand
TGACTAGAGGGGAGGTGGTGAGAGACGGCCAGATTCTGGATTTATGCTCAAGGTGAGCACCTATGCACATTGCTCACAGCCTATAGGTAGAGGGTGATGGAAAAAAGAATTCACAGATGACCCCTGGATTTGAATGAATGAATGGAGGTGCCATTTCCAAGATGGGGACCAACAGAGAGAAAGAGGTGTTTGTGTGTGTGTGGGGGGGGGGGGGGGGGACATGGAGAGTCTAGCTATGGAATCCTGAGGTCCTAATGTCCATCCAAGCTCTTTGAACACAGCTGAACCATGCTGGCACCTCCACGAGGGCAGGTGTGCGGGCAGGAGTCACACAGACCTGCATCCAGACTGGGTGGGTAGACTCAGCTGCCGGCATGACATGATTTGAGAGATTTCCTGAGCCTCTGGACAGGTCAGATGGTGCCCCCCCCCCCCTCCACCACATTTGTTTCTTGCAGGAGATGAGCATTGAGTATCACCACAGCCTCTGCCCCAGCCAGTCTGGGCCAGCTCCAGAGACTGTCCCACTAGGGGAGCAGGAGATGGGGCACTGAGGCCCTGCCAAGGACATGGGAGTCAGAGCCTGTCCCTGAGGCCTGAGACCTAGGAGGGAGCAGCAAAGCCAGCCCCTCTAGGTTCCACCCACCCCTTGGCTCTTCTAAAAGGGCTCACCAGCTTTGGAAGAAGTAGCATTGCAAATAGGGAGTAGCTTTGGACCAAAATCCTTATCTGTTGAATGTAATCGAAATTCCTCCCTGTGGTCTTCAAGACCTTGAGTGCTGGGGCCCCCACTGCCCTCTCCTCGTCCTTGGCATATGCTATCCAGGCTTCCTTACAGATGTTCAAATCACCGTCACAGTGAAGCCCTACACGGGAGCTGCGCTCACTGGAGCAAGCCCTTGTATGTACCAGCACCGCAGTTCTAAGCACACAGTGACTTTGCGCATCTCAGCTTTGGAACAATCCTAGGCAGTAGGCTCTATCCCCTTTTGCAGATGAGGGAGCTGAGGTGAAATAACAAGTGGCAGAGCTGGACCTCACACTAGGCAGAGGACTGGCTCCTTAACAACTATGTCCCTCTGTCTGGAGACAGGACACACTCTTTCCTCTACCCTGGACCCTTCATCAGGCTCAGCCTGGGAGTGAAGAGATCTTTCCTCTGACTCGGGGCTCTTGTCTCTTTTTAGGGCTCCATTTGACCACCATGTCCTCGGGGAGCCCCTTGGGACCTCCCATCCAAAGCAGGTTCCCGGGTTATATGCTCTATCAGAGCCTCATGCTCATGTCTTCACAGCACTGGCCACAAATAGTAGGTGGGTCATTAATGGTTTGTGACTGGTTTGCTCTCCGTCTGCCCCACACACCCCCAAGGGGGCCTAAATCACTACTCTGTCCCCAACCCTCAGCACAGCACCTGGAAAGGGCCAGGCCCTTGAGAAATAGCTGTGGCAGGCAGGAGGGAGACAGGGAGGGCCACCCAGGCCTGACACCCACTTGTGGGATCAGCCTTCAGGAAGCAGCCTCAGCAGCACCAACCGTGCCCGCAGCTGGGGCATCCCCAGCCTCCTTTCCCAGGGACAGGCTTCCCTGTACGGGAGTCAGGCTCCTTTCTCTCCCCGGAAGCACATTTGGGCATCTTTCTCTTCCTCTCCAAGCCTGCTGAGAAGCAAAAGGAAACTCACCCTTACCAGCACCCACTGTGGTCTCTTGTCATCATGCTGGCCGCCCTGAGGGGAGGGCAACACTCAGCCTCACATTCCAGGTAAGGAAACAAGGCTCCAGGAACTGCCCAGGTCCACTCACTTTATTACAGAAGGGGGCCTTCTCCTGCAGGTCGTCCCCTGCTCCTCAAGTATAATAGGAGGTTAAAATGCAGCCATCACTTCCTGCCTCAATTCTGATGGAGGGGCCGATACAGCAGGCAACAGATGGCAGGATGAGCATGAGAGGAATCACAAGTGCCCAGTTTACACACAGAACTCGGAGAGCCCGTTCCACAACTCGCACCCCTAGCTGGCTTTTGCCTGGACGCGTTTCCAGTGACAGCAAGAAGCAAACAAAAAGTTAAAGGGTTCAAATCCCACATCCCGCTGGTTCTGCCTCTCCCGCGTGCTCACAGCCAGCCACATACTGACAGCAGTCTGGCCTCTCTGAGGCCAGGGGTTGCGATCTTGGGTGGGAACAGCGCCTGTGCCCTGAGCCCAGGAGCCACCCCGAGGGCCAGGACTCATCCAGCAGGGGAAGTCTTCCTCCCCTCCAGATCCCTCCCGAGGGGAGCCAAGCGGGAAGAGAACAGAAGACAGAGCACAGTGAACCCTCTCAGCAATGGAAATCCTGATGATTTTCCTTTCTGTGCCTGCTTAGAGCTTTTCTCATTTTTCTACAATATCTGTGCATTTCTTTTAAACACATAAGTTTGATTTTAAATGAATGCTGAAAAGAAGGAAGACTGATATTAGACCCCCACCCTCAGCACATTTGGGGAGGGGCCACGAGAGGCTGGGGATCTGAGGGGAGCTGGGCTGGGGCTGTGGGCTGTGGGGGACCCTGAAGGGGCCACAGTCCCCAGACCCAGGCCTGGGCAGCCAATCCCATGTCAGACAAGCCCCAGAGGGGCAGGCTCAGCATACGTGTCTTGGGCTGGTTCTCATCCCCAGCAAGGCCTTACTCTGATAAAGCATCAGAGAGGGCATTAATTAGGCTGTGACTCGGTGATGAGCACATCACCTGCAAGATGAAGGAGTGCCACTTGGACAAGACACAACCTCCTGGATCCACAGTCTACTCCTGCTAGTTCACACCTGCAACAAGCAAGTCCCCATTAAAGTTGCCAATAACTACATTCCTGGCCCACAAAACCCAGATTCAGAGGTGGAAGATGTAAGTTAACTCATGGAATGGAGGGAGGGAGAGAGTCTATGTGGCTTGCCTACTTCACCCCCCACACTAGACATGAGGAAACTGAGGACCAGATGAACCCAACAACTCTGGGAGACTCTGCTTATAAACTGTAAGGGCTATGCCTACGGCCTTTAAAAAAAAAAGGAAATTCCAACATAGGCTACAACATGGATGAACCTCAAGGACATTATATTAAGTGAACTAGGACAGTCAGAAGAAACACAAATTCTGCTTGATTCCATTTGTATGAGGTACCTAGTATAGTCACATTCATAGAGACAGGAAGTAGAATGGGGGTTGCCAGAGGCTGAGGGGATGGGAGTCAGGGGTGAGGTGTAATAGGTACACAGCTCAGTTTGGAAAGATGACAGAGTTCTGTAGATGGATGGTGATGATGGTTGTACAATAATAAGGACATATTTAACACTCCTGAACTACACACTTAGACATGGTTAAGATAGAAATTTTATCATATGTGTATTTCACCACAATCAAAAATAAATTCTTCAAAACAAAACTGTAAGAGCCAAGGGAAAGTGAGGTCAAGGTCCTCAAGAAGATGAAGACTGCTCAAGACTGGGACTCCTTATTGCTCCTCCAGTGGGTGAGGACCCCCAAAGTGTCTCAGGCCACCCCCACACACATATCCATGAGCAGCACCCTCAACCCACCCAACCCACCACATCTCTGGCCGAGGAAGCATCATGAGGTGTGTACACCTCCCTTGAGCCCTTTCTCTGTCCCCTGACTATACAGTACTGGTCAGATGGGGATTCCCAAAGCAGGACATCAGACCCTGAGAGACGTACCCAGGTCAACAAAAGTTTTTGGCATGAAGCCTGTGACAGATGTCTCCCTCTTTCCTCACCAACACCCCAAGTCTGAACAGCAACTGAGTGTCTATCAAAGGGGGGCGATGCTCTTTGTGAAGTGAAAGTCGCTCAGTCCTGTCTGACTCTTTGTGACCCCATGGACTATATAGTTCATGGAATTCTCCAGGCCAGAATACCAGAGTGGGTAGCCTTTCCCTTCTCCAGGGCATCTTCCCAATCCAGGGATCAAACCCAGGTCTCCCACATTGCAGGCAGAGTCTTTACCAGCTGAGCCACAAGGGTTGCTCTTTGGTGAAGACATAAATGTCTGAAAGCCACATGGAGGAATGCTAAAAAAATGAACCACTGGGAATCGCCTCCTCTCTGCTCTGCCCTGCCCTCCCTGGATGAGAACATGGAAGACATACCGATACAGAAGGCAGATACAGACAAGACCAAGAGAAGCCATCTGAACAACAGACAAGCTCAAAGGCAAACACAGAAACAAATCTAATGCAATGATATTTATCAGGGAAATGGGTAAAGTCTGTGTTCTGTGCCCAAAGATCCAACTCTCAAGAGGAGGATGTATCTCAGCAGTAGAGCATGTGGTCGGTATGACTTCACAGTAAGTTCACTGTGACACCATATGGTTGTGGGTTGCCTTAACAGAGGCAAAACCTGCAGAAAAAAGGGAGGGTAAAGTCACAGTCAGACCATCAGGCCAGAGGGAGGGAGTTGTGGGGAGGAGTGAAAAGTAAAAGAAAAGGGGCCATTTAGGCACAGTGGATACTAGGTAACTGCCTCTCCCTGGTTTAGGGTATAGCAGAAGCAGTAGATGGAGGGAGAGAAAGAGGGGTTTCCTTTTCTTTACCATCAGTGTATATGGTGGTCTCTCTCTGGGGGTGATGGGTTTCTGGTCATGGGACACTGAAGCCCCCTTGACAGGATGTTGTAGACAGTCTTCAGGCACACAATGAGCTAACAGACACATTTTTAAATCCCTTTCAACAAAAAATGACTGGTTTTAGAATGGGATGTGAATTATAAAGCTATGTCTTCCTTCCAACTTAAACATGCTTTCAGAATTTCAACTGATTTCAATTGAACTTAAATTGTCCAAAAACCAGCATCTCCCTTAACTCCCATAACCACTTTTTAACACAGGGGGAAAATGATTTCTACAAATAGGATCCTTTTAGACCTAACTCTTGATTTCTCCATGATTTCACAGTACCAATAGTAATATGAGATTTCTCCAAGTGTTCTCCTGCCCGAACAACTTCATCAACCTGGAGCACTGTTGACAACAGAAAGAGCAAAATATGAATGCACCCTTTGCAATGCTCAAGGCAGCAGATAAACCCATGGTTACCAAGTGAAAACCCAGATTCCAAAACACATGCATTTTGCCCACAGAAAGTAGGCTCAAGGCCCTCACCACATACTTAAAGACTTCCAAATGCATGGCTAACATAACTTTTCTGTCTTACAAGGTTGCCACAAGCTAGAAAGCAATGAGACTGTTAATAGCAGAAACACTGATGGGTAATACTGAGATAAAAGACAAAAAATTTATAAAACAGCCAAAAAATTCAACATGCACAGTAACCTGGAGCCATTTAGTACAAGGCAAGCAAAGTGGCAAGCTTTAGAATGGCCTGAAGCTGCCGGTCCCTGGCCACAGGAACCACCGCAAGAGACAATGTTTGAAAGGGCTTTGAAAACCACACCAAGTCTGTGTCTGCTAGTGATGGGGTGACGCGGAGTCAGCCATGAAAGAGACTGTCCTCTTTACTATGTCAGGGTGGTAGCAGATACTTTCGCAACTATCTACACCAAAACCGAGTCATATTTATCAACATCCTATAAAATGAGAATGGTGACAGGACACCTCTGGGGTCTGAAAGCCAGATGCAGCCTGCAAAGGAGGAGGAAACGGGCTTTGAAGTTTGACTCCTGGTTCCACCGTTAACTGGTCATGGGACTTCACACCATCTTTCCAAGCTCCAGCTTCTTCATCTATAAGAAGAGGTAATATATCTAATTCTATAAAGCACCCAGTACTAAGTCCTCCAACAATTATTATTTCCACGACCACACACAAAATAAAGGGCAAGAGTAAGTTCCAATGCACAGCTTGTTCTAGTTACCAGTTCAAATCAGTGACCAGCAAAAGTCTAGACTTGCTCTGAGCATCCCCGGGAGGACACACAGAATGAACAGTGAGATCCCCCTCCAGATGTGTGGCTGTGCTGTGAGCATCCTTCACCCTGCCTTACACAGTCCCTACATGGTTTTCACAGCTGTGTGGCTTCCTTGATGAGCCCTGTTCCCATCATATCAAAAAGCAGAATAACTTATTCTGCCACTAGAATCTTGAGGAGTAAGCCAACAAACTTTAAAAGTCTCATCTTTTCATGTCTGGATTTCCATACTTGGGGCTCTAGTTTTCTTTTGTTTTTTTATCTGTCAAAAAGCTAAAATCACGAGTGGTCTAAAAATTAAATTAGTTACAAAGGAAGTCATTCCCGTGCGGCAGTAGCAACAAAAAATTATGAAGAAACTAACCACCCAATTCTAGACAATTGACTGAATAAATTATAATCACCTTATTGAATGCACTAAAGCTATGACAAAATTATATTGTAAGAGGACATTTGGTGCAAAAATATAGTAATAGTAAAATATTAAATTTTAAAAGTAGGTTAAAAAACAGTAAGTCAAAATTATCCCATTATGTGTGTGTGTGAATATGTATATATATATCTGTATATACACAATAGTACATATATACATCGTACATATGTGTATATGCACATGTACAACCATATACCATATCAATATATGATCACAGGTATATATAGTAAATAATACTATTTAGAAATAGAAAATATTTATAAACTTAAACATTGATTTTTTAATTCTAAATAAGTTTTAAAATACATAAATTTATTGGAGATACATATTTATAAATGGGAAGGAAACAAATGTACCAATCACAAATATTCCTCATGGTTGATTCTGGATGCTAAGATAAGCTTTATATTTTTCTTTGTGTTTTGTTGTATCTTCCACTTTTTCTGACCAAGTATTACTCTCACAATAAGTGTGTCTTTCTCGTGACTCGTGATTCCCCATCTCCTTTCATTCCAATGATGGGAGAGATGCTCTCCTTTAGAAGAGAGTTCCACTGAGGTTTCTAAGGAGTAAGAACTGTGTCCTCAGCACCTGGCTGAGACTCCATGACTGCTAATGGCCTCAGTCTGCACTGGAGCTATTGACTGGCAAACATGGACCTAAGGACTGGCCGTGGAGGACCCACCAGGAACATTTCATCGATTTCCTGTTTGGTGGGGATCGAAGTCAGTGATCCCTTGCAGGGGATGCAACCCAACCTGCCAGCCAGCAAAGCCCCTACAAGGCCAGGACTTCTTCCCTCTCACCTACCACAAGTGCCATCACCCAAGCCTGTGCAAGAGCCTCCCGCTCCCCAAATGCAGACTGAAAATTATTTTGTTTGGAGAACTTACTACCTCCTCGACACTAAATTAAAACGCACAATTAGATTTCCATTAAGTTACAGCAAATTCTGCTGAATTGATTTAATCGGCCTACATTCCTATATGACATCATGCTTTAAAGGCTTGGCCTGAACATAAATACTTAATGTAATAAATACAGTCTGAAGTATTTGATCTCCTCGGCAGTTTAATTGATCTACTACAGAGACTGACAGGAAAATTTAAGTTAGTTCTGTCTCGTCTTTGCCAATAGCACATTTTCATCATATAAAGGCACAAGAACGACAATTTCGGTTACAAGTAGAGCTCTTGCACACCGATTTTTTGCTAAATGGTCATGTTAAGGGTAAGAATATTGAGCAAGTAAGTGCGTAAGTGGATTTATAAAACTTTTCATATACATACAGTTCATTTCTTTTTTGCTTCATAGCAAAATAGAATAAACATGTTCTGTGATTCCTAATACCAGTTCCTTACAGTTTGCAAGGAGTGTGGGGGTAACAATGTTGGCAGACACCTATAATATTTAAGCAGAGACTATTCAATGCCGTGGCTAACTGTGTTCACCTATAAACAAATATACAACAGGGTCCAATTCACTCCCAGGTGATTTCTATCACAGAACTCCCAAACTGCTTTCTCCCATCTCTGTGTTACGGTTTTTATTGCTTCTTTAACAGGAGTTGTGTTTATTTTTGTACCCACCTCACCTCCCAAATTTGCAGGGTAAGAGCCTTCACCTATCCTCACCCCACAGCCCTGATTCTAGAGCTAAAATGTCCATTCTGGATACAAAGAAAACACTCTATTATATTTGGGGGAGGGAGGAAGGAAGGGGAAGTCTATCTTTCCTGATCTAGGGAGCATATTTTGATTCCTCAAAGTTGCCATCTCCCAGGTCCTAATCTTCCTCAATACCCCATGAAAAGAAAACCTATGGTCACCACAAAGCCACCCAACCTGATTAATGCCAAAATCCCCAGGTTCATTTGGCAGGTTACCCTGGGGTGGTTTAGTTGCTAAGTCATGTCTGACTCTTGCGACCCCATGGACTGTAGCCTGCCAGGCTCCTCTGTCCATGGGATTCTCCAGGAAAGAACACTGGAGTGGGTAGCTATTTCCTTCTCCAGGGAATCTTCCTGACCCAGCAACTGAACCCAGGTCTCCTGCACTGCAGGCAGATTCTTTACCAACGGAGCTACAAGGGAAACCCCTACCCTGGGGGAGTAGACGCTAAATCCCTCCCCATCAGTCCCACGTGTGCATGCACTGTCCCGATATTTGTTTATTCACTCAGCAAATGCTCTCTGATGGGAGTCAGCTCAACCAACCATTCCTTGTGCTGTGACCCAGTCTGGGGCCAGGATCAATGTCCTGTTTCTGCTTAGATGCCTTTGAGGGGGCAAGCAAAAGATGACAGCACCCAGATCCAAGAACCCTGCTCATCAGGGGAGCAACAGGGACACACACTCTGGGTGATCTGATGCCAGTGAGTGCCACCCTCCCTCCTTCCAGCAGCCCCCTGCTGCCTCTGGGCATAAGCCAGGAGCCCTCTGCTCAGCTCTGCACTCCAGGGCCCCATTGATTAGCAGGAAGGGCAAACCCATCAGCACCCATAGGAAATGGCTTCTGGAAAGTGAGTTGCAGTTTTTAAAGCCAGAGAATGACAGCAGGGGCCTGTAAAAGGAACAGAATCAATATAGGGTGTGGGGAACTGGACAATGGGACACTTGGGTCCCTGGCCTGTCTTACCTCTGGCAGACACACTATGTGACCTTGGGCAGTCCTATCCACCTCTGAGCCTCAGTTTCTCCTACTGTATCCTGGAGAAGTGGTGGTAACATACTCATCAAGGAGATTCCTTCCAAATGTTAAGTGCTGGCATTCTTCACCCCTGTCTTCATGACATCGGCTAGGCACAGAGGATCTAGGGCTGACCCAACCACATCCCACACGAGGACAGGTCATGCTCCAGCCCTCAGGTGCCCTGTTCCCCCAACACCTGCACCTTCAGAAGTAAGCCGGGGTCCTGCAAGGCTGTGCTGCTTTCCTGGAGCTGCACACACTGCGGACCTTAGGCCGGGAGCCTCTCCCATTGAGTGGTGAACTCTGCAGGAAGTGGGATCCTCTGCCCTAGTCAGACTTCACTACCTCCTACTCTGCACCAGCCTCTGTGTTAAGGGCAGAGGTGAATGCCTTGGAAGGATCTAGAGGTGATTCAGATAAGGACAGTGCCCTTAAAGCACTTATAGTCAGGACTGGGAAGTTAGGTGAGTTCAAAAACAAACCTCTCAGGACTTCCCTGGTGGTCCACTGGCTAAGACTTTGCACTCCCAATGCAGGGGGCCCAGGTTTGATCCCTGGTCAGAGAACTAGATCCCACACGCCACAACTAAATTCCCACATGCTACAACTAAAACCTGGTGAGGTCAAATAAATAAATAAATATTTGTTTAAATCCCAACTCACATCACAAGGCCAGAGTATCCTCAATACCTGTGCAGTCAGTCTCCACAGAGGGCCTTCGATGAACCACACTCCCAGTGTTCACACCTGTGTGCAATTCCCTCCACTTGTATCTGAGCTGGCTCTGTGAGCAGCTTCCATCAATAGAATTCAGCAGAAGTAACACTGTGCCTGTTCTGAATAGAAGTCTTTAACAAGACCTGGCATCTTCTGCATTTATAATCTCAGGATCCAACCACCATCCAACTCCCACCAAAGAGAGAGAGAGAAAGAAAGACAGGGCACTCTTAGCATCCCTGCCAGGGCACCAGGCACAGAGGCATTGCCATCCTGCATGTATCAGCCCCAGCCACCATCTGACTGCAACCTCATGAGACACTCTAGGTAAAAGCAGCAACAGAACCACCCGGCTGAGCCCAGCCCGTCCTAGGAATTGGGAGAGACAATAAAACAGCTGGGCAGTCTTGCTGCCGCTTTTATTATACTAAGTTGGGGGGTAAAGTAAAACAGTACTGAAAATCGGAATAGAGGTTATCAGGGGAAAAAGTTACGAGCCAATTTCTTCATGATCATAGACAAAAAAGCCCTAAAAAAAATATCAACCAGTCCATCTATATATAAAAAGAATAACATGTCACCTCTAATTTGGGTTAATTCCAGGAATGCACAATTGGTTTAACATTAAACAATCAACCAATGCAATTTCCTGTATTAATATTTGAGAAAGAAAATTCCTGTGGTTGTCTGAACAGCAGCAGGAAAAAGTATTCCATGAAATTCAACATCCCTTCATATTCATGATATTTTAAGATAATAATTAAAATAAAACTCTTAGAAAACTAGGGCAAGAGAAAAATATCTTTACTTGATAAAGTGTATGTTAAAAATAAAAAGGCAGACAGCAAACATGATGGTGAAACCTTCATGAGGTTGTGAGAGCTTTCCCCTGAGATCAAGAATAAGGGCAGAAAGCCAGTATCAGTCACAAAGACCAGCTATTGTATGATACGATTCCACTCAGTGAAATATCCACAGTGGCAATAACAGAATGTCCACAATCCATAGAGACAGAAATATTAGTGATAACATGGGGCAGGGGAGGTTGGGGGAAACGGTGACTGACTGCTAATAGGTCTGGGGTGATGAAAATTTTCTAAAGTCGATCGTATGATGGTTTCACAACTCTTGTCTATATAAAAAAATCACTGAGTTGTTCATTTTAATGGGTGCATTGCATGGTATGTGAATTGTATTTCGATAAAGCTGTTACTGAAAAAAAGAACAAGGCAAGGATGCCTATTATCACCACTTCTATTCAGTACTTTACCAGAGGTTCTGGCCAGCACAGCTAGACAAGAAAAAGAGAAATAACTGCAGTCTGCCCTTCTGTATCCCCAGGTTTTACATCCTCAGATTCAACCAACCAATTGAAATCAACCCCCCAACTGGTTGAATACAGAGATGTGAAACCCTCAGATATAAAAGACCAACTATACTCATTATATTACAACATTTTCTATAAGGGACTCAAGGATGGGCAGGTTTCAGTATGGCAGGTGGGGAAGGTCACCCTGGAACCAATCCCTGTGGATACCCAAGGATAACTGTATAAGGTGGAAAGGGAGAGACATATTATTGTCGTTATCTACAGATGGTCTGATCGTGAACAGAGAATATAATAAAAAATTGACAACTAAACCTTATTACACGGATAACTCCCCCACATATGCCGAGTCAAAGGAACCAGGCATGAAAAACATATCCCATATGATTCTATTTATATGTATACACATGTACCATTCAAAAAAGTTCAGACTAGACAGTAGCGTTTCAGAATGCCTACTCAGGTGGCTGACAAAACCGCGTTACCATTGCAGTCAGCATAATGGTTTTTTTAGGGGCAAGAAAAGTGATATGAGAAGAATGGGGCATGGGGATTCAGGGGGCTTCTGGGGTCCAGGCAGAGTTCCAGAAGAAGGGTGGCACATGAGTGCTTAAAACTATTCAGTAAGTTCTAAATGCATATTTTCTGAATTTTCCTGATTATCATAGTTCATAACAAAATAATTTTAACTGCTTACTAAGATTGTGATTTTTCTTTAAAAATCACAACACAGAGGAAAAAGTGATTAAGAGAATTAGAGTGAAAACATTTCCAGGGGCTTGAAAGAGGAAGAGGCTGCCTCCAGCTCTGAGTTTAACCCTGCTGGGGAAACACTTATTGGCCAGTAAAGCCCTCCCAGTCTCAGACTCTGGACGCTTTACCTTGGCTTGGAAGCCCAAGGGCCAAGTTGGGAGGGCACATTCTGGGGTAACTATGGGGCTTTGTTCCCAGGAAGGACATGGCCAGACCCTTTCCCAGCACTGGATGCCCTGCCCCTCGCCTCTCACCTCTCTCCTCATCCTCACACATGTGATGCAGGCTCAGGACGGCTATGGAGCTAGGCTACAGGGTTGGGACCAGGTCTGGATGCCTCTGGGCTCCTCCCCACCTAAGCCTCACGTGGGACCAAGGCCTCACCTGGAGCAGGTGGAGAGGGGAACGTAAGAGGTCAGACCTCCTTCCTCAGCTCTGCTGCGGTTCTCTCAGCTTAGGCCTGACTCCAGGGGTCCATAGAAGACACGGAGAGTCCCCACAGACCTGCCTTGCCTCGCAGGCTGCCCATCCTCCCTCTGGTCCCCATCTTGTTGAGGACGGTCAGCTGTGATGCCCCGCCTAGCAAGGGAGAGTGGCTCCATGGCTAAGTTATGAAAGCTCTCCCCTGGCAGCTGTAAGGAGTTTCCACCTCACACCCAGCTCTCCGAATCACAGGTTAGATACAGCCAGGCTAAGTACACAAGAGAGAGGGCCTTCACCGACGGGGGCCCGTCCTGTGGCCAGCACTTCCCCGGAACAAACCCAAGCACTTCCCTCGGCCATTAATAACCTCCTCTGCATTAATGAATTGTGAACATAAGGCTGGCCATTAACACAGTGCAGGAAAACTCTTTGTATTGCAAAGGCTTTTTCTCTAGACACTCATTATTGATACGCAAACCCTGGCTTCATGGGGTAGGGTCCTGCTGCCTTTTTCTTTTCCAGTTTCCATAGGACATCCAATACAGAAATACACTGACTGCCTGCCTGGTCAGGATGGGCCCTGTCTGACCACCCCAGAATACAAAGCACATCACTGGCTGCATGAAACCCCAGGGAAGGAATGAGTGCCCTGACCAGCAAATCTTACCAGGGGTGGGAAGGAGCCACCATCACTGCCAAAAATCAGAACAATGGGGGTTACAGGAAATAGGTGAATGCCAGCAGTGATAAGGGCTTCCCATGTGGCACTAGTGGTAAAGAACCCACTTGCCAATGCAGGAGACACAAGAGACAAGGGGGTTTGAACCCTGGGTCGGGAAGATCCCCTGGAGGAGGGCATGGCAACCCACTCCAGTATTCTTGCCTGGAGAATCCCATGGACAGAGGAGCCTGGCAGGCTACAGTCCACAGGGTTGCAGAGTCGGACAGGACTGAAGCGACTTAGCACGTCTGCCTGGAAGTGATAACGTTCACAGAAATAGTAGACGCTTGGAAGAAAAGACGTTTTATTGGATCTTAGAAATATGAGTGGGACCCAGTGACTTGGAAATGAGAATGGAGGTATCTAGTTAATAACGATATTGTTAATTCACACCTCCCACTGGTCTAGAAGCCTCAGATATTCTAACTCACGCTCCCCCCATTTACTCCTATAAATTCAGTCCTATAATGTCAAGATCCCCAAATTTACAGATGAGGAAGCAGAGGTAGAGATTCCCAGTACTTTACTCAAGATGTACGTGGCTAGGGACTTCCCTGGTGGCCCAGTAGTTAAGAATCTGCCTTCCAATGCAGGGGACACAGGTTTGATCCCTGGTTGGGAAACTTAAGATCTCACATGTCACAGGGTGACTAAGCCCACAAGCCACAACTAGAGAGCCTGCATGCCAAAACTAAGAGCCAACAAAGAAAAATAAATCAACTGATTAAAATAAATAAATAAATGTCAATAAAAATTAAAAGATTAACATGGCTAAAGAATGCAAGCATGAGGATTCTCACCAGGCAGGCCACCCAGAGCCGTTGCTTAAAGCTACTGCACTCATCAGCTGCTTGATAATTAAAGCAGAAAACTTTCACAAATGTGTGGTTTTCAACTGGCTCTATCACCAGTGGACAGTCTCCTGGCCCCTCTGTTGGACTCAGCCCAGTGCCCATCCAGGGGCCTGCCCAGCAGAGACTACAGGTTAGTCTGCCACACTTACACATATAGGCTCTCTGCTTAACCAGCCCACCCAGAGGGTTCATAATCTCCTGTCCTTCAAGGGAACCAACCCCACCTCTCATGCTTCCTGGACTCCTGATTGCTTGAACAGCCTTGCTGACCCATCTAGATACATCCCTCCATGAAAATCCCTCCACACACCCCAACGCTGAGCCTGCTGAATGGGTGTCCCCAGTGCTCCAACCCCAGAGCTGCCCCCCAGCCTGCTGGGGCCTGGCAGCAAGCAGGGCAGAGTCACCCAGCCCAGGACGTGGCAGGGGCAGGACTCCAGGAGGTCTCTGCCCTCAGCTCCTGGCCTGAGGCAAGTCCACCAAGCCAGCCCAGTGTGTGCCATGCCAGTTCTGAGTTGTGCAGATTTTCCAAAGCCAGGGTCCTTTCCAGCTTCATCTTGGTTTTCCCAGCTCTCCAGCTGCTTCTGAACCCCAGGACCCTACCCTCAACACGTCTCTCCATGCAATGAAAATGAGGGCCTCTAATTCCCTAAGAAAACTATAATCCAGAGTTTTCTGCTACTGACTTCTCAGTCTGGGTACTAAAGCTCTGCAAAGCAGCTGGGAGACCTGTTCCCTTTCATCTTTTCTGGACCACATTCCCCCTTAATAAAAAAATTAAAAGCAGAATCTAGATACACCCGGCATGTCCTAAGCCACAGTGAAAGAGCTGCCAGCACTCAGCCAGTCCACCCATTCATATTGGAGGCAGGGCTTGGGGACACCCCACAGCTCTGTGCTCTGGCACCCCCACCGAGCACAGTCCCTCTGTAACTAGCTCTCTGGATCCACTCCTGCTTGTCTTTTTCTCCTCCAGTGCCATCCACCCCGGGCGGAGATAGTCAATATTCCAAGAATGCTCTTGTTCTCAGAGCACATTCAAAGCCAGTGTTGCCAGGAAAGTGAGTTCAACAGTTACATAAAGGACCTAAGGATTTCAAGGACTAACTCCTAAAGCAACTCAGCACCCTATACCTTGCCAACCTCCAAGCTCCCCCACAAACATTCCTGGAAGCTCTCTCAGTGTTCCCCAGGGAAAAACTTCACATCTGTCACAACACCACCTAGAATCAGAGGACCAAGACTTCCTACTCAGAGTCCCTCAACTTTATAGAGAATGCTCTGCAGGCAGTCAGCTCTAGAACCACTGCCGGGGAGGGCTCCATGTGCATCCAGGGAATTGATCCTGCCCAGGCACTGGGAGCCCACATTCCCCTCACACTTAGGCTGGGCATTGGTGCATCTTTGGCTTGGATCCTCAGGCCCTGGTCTGGAGTCTTGGGAGTGACACCAAGAGTGCCATCCAGGGCAGGGTCAGCACAGTGCTGTCTTTGGTCCAGGGCTATATGATCCCACCAGGACCACAAAGTCTGGGGAAGGAGACATGAGCACTGATCTGAGTCCAGAAACTTAAATTCCCTTTGATTCTTTTCCTGTGGGTCATTTGCAAGTTGCCTCAGGCCTGGGGAGTGGGCTAGGATCTCTGGGCTGTGGTGCTCAGCTGACAGTGGTCCTGGTCTGTGGGTGAGTCCAGATTCCCCCACCAGGGCTCGTACCCAGTGGACTCATAGCTGCTCTCACTTGCCAGGGAGAAGAGGTAGGGGGTGGGGTGGGGCGGGGTCCAAAGTCCCTACAAGCAGGTACCCACCCAAAGGAATGAATGAATACATTGTGTCTGGAGGAAAGAGCACATCAGGACCCATGGAGATCAGCCCTGATCTGAAAGGGGAGGCCTTGCTGATATAAATGACATGTGAGCAAGTGGTCTTCCTTCCTGGAACCTCAATTTCTTGTTTATGAAAAGAGGGATGGGCATGGAAGCCCAGATGTATACCTTCTAGCACCCACATGCATCAAGTTCCCAACATGAGGGCGCCCCCTTGTTGGCCAGAAGCCCCTGAGAAGCAGAGTTCGGGGCACCAGCCTTGCCAGCACCTGGATGCCCAGCCACTTGTGTGGGTGAACTCAGGAGAGGGCAGCTGGGTGACATCCCAGAGGTCCTGGCACTGAGCCAGGCCTAGAAAATTGGGATCGCTTCTCTCTTGGGTCCAGACTGGGCCATGCATTTAACTTCTGTAGCTCGAGGAATCTCCTGATAGAAGGAGACACTGGCTGTAAGAGTCTACAGGTCATAGGCCTCAAAGCAACGAACAGACGTTCCACAAAACAATCAAGGGTTGAACCCCAGGGCATCCAGAACCTGACTTTCAGGTACACACTTGTTACCCCAGGTCCAGAGGCAGAAGCAAGTCTGCCAAGCACATCTCCATGGACGGCCAAGCCCACCAGGACTGCAGCAAGGCTGTGCTGATCAGCTGACTTGGTGGAGACTTCTAGCTCAAAAAACCCCACAGCCGGGAGTGCCACCTCACAGGGTCGGGCACTTTTAGAATGCAAAAGTACCCAGCTAATACCAGCTGTTATCTCAGAGCCATCCCAGCCCCACTGACCTCTTGTGCAGCTCTAGAGTCTCCCTGATACATCACTGACTCCACTACCCTATGTGAGAATTAAATGGGCCAAATGCGAGACAGTTTTAAACAGTTCGTGGGGTTCTCACAGCTAGAATACTGGCGTGGTTTGCCATCCCCTCCTCCAGAAAGAAGAAAAGAGGCAGAGTACAGCAGAATTGATGCTTTTGAACCATGGTGATGAAGACTCTTGAGAGTCCCTTGGACAGCAAGGAGATCAAACCAGTCAATCTTAAAGGAAATCAATCCTGAAAACTCTTTGGAAGAACTGATGCTGAAGCTGAAGCTCCAGTACTCTGGCCACCTGATGCAAACAGCTGAGTGATTGGAAAAGACCCTGATGGTGGGAAAGATTGAAAGCAGGAGAAATGGGTGACAGAGAATGAGGTGGTTGGATGGCATCACCAATTCATTTGATATGAACTTAGGCAAACTCTGGGAGAGAGTGAGAGACAGAGAAGCCTGGTATGCTGCAGTCCATGGGGTTGCGAAGAGTTGAACCTGACTTGGCAACTTAACAACTCCCACCACCAGGCAGAGCACAGAAAAGGTTTTCAATAATCACTCACTTCCCGCCTTTCCGACACAACTTAGCTTGCAGAGACTAACAAGCCAGCTGCTCAGAGAGACCAGATAGTAAGGGCCACGATGGGTAAGGGGTAAGGATGAGCAGCAAGAGGGGAACTTTGCCAGGGAGGGCAGAACTGAGGAGGAGCTATGACTACAGGAAGAAGAACTCAGAAAGCAGAGATGGGAGGGGTGGAGTAAAATTGTCCCCCACAGGAAGGCAGGCCGCAGGCTGGTCTGACCAAGGATGTGCCCATTTGGCCCAAAGAATTGGAAGCCACATTTAAAAGATGGGGTTATTCTAAACAGAAATCTGGATTTCTAGCTTCTCCTGAAATTTCAGTTGTTCTGGCAATGTTGGTTCCATATATCCATTTGCCTACCAGGGGCTGACCTGAATGGCAGTTGACACTTGAGTGGGCAAACGCTCCCCAGCCCACCCTCCACCCCCACCCAGTTCTGCTGAATCGCAAGGCACCCCTTAGCATGATCTTTGCATAACTGCTGACGGTAGAGAAGCGTGCCTTTTCCCCACCCCTTGCTCAAAAGTGGGAGAAAGACGCACGGACTGAGAAGGTTGCGAGTTTCAAATGATCAAGAAGAGCTCATTTGTATCTGGGGGAGCGAAGGCAAAGCCTCACACACTCGCTTCGCTCACTGCCTGCCTCACTCTGTAAACGTGGAGGGTGCCACCTGCCCCAGCACACCTCGTGTCCCTGACTGTAGCCAGGAAGGCCTTCCAGTGAGGATGTCCAGGCTTCCCAAGCAAGTGTCACCACAAGGCACAAGGATGTGCCCTGGTTTTGTGTGCACACTGTGATTCCCATCACCTCTGCAGAGCCCTGCACACCCCAAGCCTTCCCCTCCACCAAAGGAAAGTCTGTTTCCAGCAAGGCAAGTTCAGAGCAGGCCCCAAGGGTGTACTGGGGTTGGGGGGAGTACCTACAAGCAGAGGAAGAAGAAGAGGATGACAGATACGCCTGTCCCTCCCCCCAGCCCTGCCTCCTCCTGATCCGTGCTGTGTCCCCCTCTCACCACGGCCTTCGGCCTCTCCGTGGCAGGCAGGCAGTCTCCCCTGCTCCCTGCCGGCAGTCCGGGCCTCTCACCCTTCCTTCAGCCACCACGGGCCTCCGCCAGGGCCTCAGCTTGCCACAGATCCCCCAAAGGCTGTCCCAGCAAAGAAATGTGGGATTCACCTTCAACTCATGAGGCTGGAGTGGGGCAAGCAGAGAATGTTTATAAAATAGACAGTCATTCCCAGGAGCTGAGTTGGCCCTCACCGAAGCAGAGATGATTCAACAGACAGACACAGGATTGCTCCTCTGTCTGGGCAAGCTCCCTGAATGATACCTACATCCCACTGGTAATCTCTTTCCGGAACCTCCTTGTAATTGAGACCCCCACCTTCATTCTTAGCACCCTTCAGTCTATTAGTCTGTGACTGTGTCCCAAGGCCACTCTGTAGAGGGCCTCTACGTGGCCCCTGGAGCTGAAGGAAGCACCAGGAGGGCATGGGATCCAGAGATGGATGGAGCTGAGTCTCAGCCTCCCGCACCAGGATTTGCCCAGCTGCCTGGACCACTCAGAAGTGGCTCCAGGCCTCAGGCCCCCACTTCCAACAGTGAAAAATCCCCCATGAGAGTGCAGTATCCAAGGCCTGCAAGCTCTGGCCCTGCACCTTATCTCTTGGCCCCATCCCGTGAGCACCCAACACGCGGGCCATTTACCGGACAAGCCTGGATCTCCTCCCTGCTGCCCTGCACGCCTGTTCCCTGCGCCTAGAACACCCTTCTCCCCTTCTCCCCTTCTCGCCCTTTAGGAGATTCTCCAGGGAGGCTCCATCATGCCCTCATTCTGACTCCAGAAACTACATTTGCAATGCAGATTGCCATGATATGTGTGTGTGTGTGTGTGTGTGAAGAACTTGCTGGAGGGAGACCCCCTTGAGGCCAGGAGACCCCAGACCCTAAAAGAGAACACAGGAAACACTCTAGGGGGAATCTCCCACTACTAAAAGGCTAGAGCCCACACCTGCACCTCCACCTCCCAGACCCACTGTGACAGACAAACCCCAACACTAACACTTGCTGCCCCATGCCCACTCTGGGGCCCAGCCCTGCTCCCGGCCAGTACAGCTGCCTGGCTTCCTCACAGAGTGGGTGTGGGGCCAAGAACTAAAAGATACTGGATGGACCCATTCATCCAGTGGGTTGCCCCAGAAACCCCCGACGGACAGTCCCATCAGAGTCCCTCTCTGTCGGCCTGACAAAAATGGCCCAGATGGTTTTCACCATTCAAACAATAGCAGCCTTTGAAAAGAGAGCAAATCTGAGAAGACCACAAGCTCTAACAGTTCAGATTGCTGACCTGGAGTAAGAAATAGCAACCCACTCCAGTATTCTTGCCTGGAAAATCCCAAGGACAGAGGAGTCTGGCGGGCTACAGTCCATGGGGTCGCAAAGAGTCAGATACGACTGAGCACGCATGCTGATCTCTGACATCAGGAGGCCCCGGGGAAGGCTGGTGGGTGAGCTGCATGCATGGAGACGGTCCCTGCAAGGTGGGACAACTGTCCACTGCAGGCCTCACCCATGAGCTGCAGGCTAGCACCTAACACTGGTCAACTTGAAGCGGGGAAAGGACAGGGTGGGATGAATTGAGAAAGTAGCATTGACATATATACGCTGCTGCTGCTGCTAAGTCACTTCAGTCACGTCCGACTCTGTGCGACCCCATAGACGGCAGCCCGCCAGGTAAAATAGACACCCGGTGGAAAGCTGCTATGCAACCCAGGCATCTCAGCCTGGTGCTCTGTGATGACCTAGAAGGGTAGGGTATGAGGAGGGGAGGAGGCTCAAGAGGGAGGGGATATATGTATATATATATATATAATTATGACTGATTCGCATTGTTGTATGGCAAAAACCAACACAACACTGTAAAGCAATTTTCCTCCAATTAAAAAATTTTTTTTTCAATTAAAAAATAAAATAAAATCAGTACCAATGCAGTGGCTCCTTCTGAAACAGCCCCCTTCAGCCAGTCCTTTGGCCAGTGCACTTAAACTTAATGACATTCACCTGTATTCTCAAGACATCTAGAAATCAAACAAGACAGCATGTGTGCAAGAGGATGCTGTTTGCAACCCTGGCTGAGCCTGAAAGAAGGAGAAAAGGAGCTGCACCCGCCCCAGGTGCAAGGATGGGCCAGACCAAGAACAGTCTCCACGATCCCCGGGGAGGAGGTGAAGACCTGCAGAGTCCAGACTCACCTTTCAGGGAGGCGACGTGTGACAGGGCCTGGGCGTAGGTGGCCGTATTCAGGAGGGTTCCCGGCAAGCACGAGGGGAAGAACGGCCCTGTGGGACCCACAGTGCGTCCCAGGCTGGCAGAGAAAGAAAATCACAGGGTGAGTTCTCAACCCGGCATTCCCACCAGCCCCCGTACCCCAGGCCCGAGTTCAGCCAGCCTCACCTCTGCTGGGCCTCCAGGGCCTCCTTCTTGCTCCGGGCCTGGTCCCCCGGGGGCGGGGAGTTGAGGTTTCTCACCGGTGGAGGCGTCACCTCTGCCATGGGTTCCTTGGCTCCTGGCTCCTGGTCAGAGGCCCCTCTCTCCGTTTTCCTCCATTTGGCTCTTCGGTTCTGGAACCAAACCTGAGTCCGTGAAGGAAACACACATACACCCAGGGAAGGCAGAAAATCAGACAGAAGGAAGCAACCAGAATCTAAACCCAAATGCCTGCTCCCCGTGCCTGGGCCCATAGGCACCTAACAGCAGGTGTGTGGGAGCACAGCCTCCTCTCTCCAGAGATTTAGCAAAGCGATGCTCCCTGAATTGCAGCTTCAGACCCACAGGTGGGTCAGAAAACCAGTGTAGAAAATGTGACAGGCATTTTTAAGATTTTTTTTTTAATGTGGACCATTTTTAAAGTCTCTAATGAATTTGTTATAATATTGCCTCTGTTTTATGTTTTGGTTTTTTGGCCTAGAGGCATGTGGGATCTTAGCTTCCTGATCAGGGATCAAACCCACATCCCCTTGCACTGGAAGGCAAAGTCTTAACCACTGGACCACCAGGGAAGGCATTTTCAAATGAGTATCAAATCACAGCAAGTATCCAACTGCACTGCCCAGAGTAAGGGTAAATGTACCCTCTTGTGGCAATTCTCAGTGCATGCAAGTTCATTTGTTTGATGTGAAATGTGTTTCCTATGGGGAGAAGGGGGGATTCATCATCAAAGCAGTTTGTAAAACACTGCCCTGCGGTTTCCTCATGCAAAATACTCATTCTCTCTTCCAGCAGGTTTGGCCTGAGTGTGTCTGGACTCATGCATGTAATTTAATCCTGACACATCATCACATCATGACAAGTACATCACTTGTGCACCCAGTAGGAACACTGATTCTGGAGTCGGCTCCGGCTTAGAATCCTGGATCCCAGTGACTCTAATTCAGAATCCACTGCCATCTTTTCAGGCAGGCGGCTCTTAACAGATAAGAAAACTAAACACAAAGTGTTTAACTTGTCCAAGATGATTCAAGTGCTATGTGGCAGATCCACAATTTGAAGCCCAGTGACTTAGCTGGGAACCATGATCCAAACTGTTTGGGAGTAATAATAGTGTGCCCCCACCCCCCCGCAAGCATTGTTAGGAAAATGAACAGAGACGGATGAAGAACACCGAGCACAGTGCCTGGCACAGAGCAATTAATCACGCAGTGAACGTGGGCCAGTGTTATTATCTGCACCATCTTCAGGTTAGGAGGCAGCTTATGATTCACCTGCTCTAAGCGCCTTCTTAGAGACGGGTGTGAAGTTCTTTAACCCCTGGGAACTAAGACTGTGTTTGTAGGACAGCCTCAGGGCAGCCAGGCAGATGGGGGCCCAAGGTAGCCCCAGAGGTCAGTGAAATCTGCAGTTCTTAACTCTATGCAGCTAAACATCTTTCCCATTTTCCTGGGAGATTAGTCCTGGTTTAAAAAAAAAAAAGGCTTGGCTAGACCCCGCTCCTATTCCCCTGGGCATCCTCTCATCCTCCTGTCGACCGACTGGCCCAGGAGAGAGCCTGGGAATTGAGGCTCACCCCACCTCCGAATTTTCATTCTCCTTTAACTGGGGTTTCTTTCTTTTTTAATCTAGTTGGTTTTTAATTGCACATATCAGCAACCATTGAATAATGATTTTATCTATATTCTAAATTTAGGGCAGTTAAATGCAAAGCAAAATGCAGACACTTTCTGGCGTCTTAATTGAATGAAGGTCACAGCTATAACAACATTTAATTGAGCTATTTTTCATTATCATATTTTAATGACTTTGCACTGACAGTTCGCCTGCTTCTGAGGAAAGAGCATGATGGAGTCGTTTATTTCCCTATTTAGTTATTGTTTGACAACATCAGCTTCGATTAAGACCCTGCTTTATAGAACATTAATCATATTTGAATGAGCAAGGGGTATAAATGTAAACACATCTCCCTTCCCGCCAGCAAACCCATGTCCCCACACGGAGGCTCACTAAACAAATGCTTCACAACCATTGTCTGTTTGCATAATAGCCAACAATAGCCCGAACAACAATCCCCAGCTTTAATTGTCACCACCCCTATCTCACCCTTGCACCTTTCAGGGAGAAGTTATGATCTTCCACTTCTGAATGCTCAATAATTGTGTCATTTATCTCAATTTGCAGTTCAGTCTTTAGGCAGCTATTGGCAAGCTGGCATTAAAAAAAGAAAGGATAAACAGCATCCTGGCCAAAGGAGATTTTCATTTCCAAATAATAATCAGTTTAATTTGCCCGCATATGACCAATGATTCATGTTCAGATTTAATAATCAGGATCACATAATCTGATTATAGGGGAAATAATTTGTTTACAACCCCCAATTTACTGCTCAGAATTCCATTATCTCTCTTCAGCCATTGGTTTTTAAGAGATACTAACATGACCCAGGGGAACCAAAAGCAAACTATTATATTTCCTACAATTAGATCTTTGCATAGTCTTAACCCCAAGCCCCTACATAAAAAAGAACAGAAACAGCATGGAGGAAACCCCATAAATAAAATGAATATATAATTGTGCTCAAAGAATAGCTCTCCCAGAGAGGCGGCGCTGAGAATCTATTCCTCCTGCATTCGGGCACATCTGCTGGGCTCGACAGGCTTGTGCACTTAAATGTAATCACCATGGAGCTTCTAAAAAGAAATCCTGCTTAGAGACGGTCACTGCGGGCCACGCTCAGCTCAGAGGCAGCCCTTCGATGCTGCCGTTTAAAGATTTTTAAATTGCCCATGTTCTTCATATCCACTTCGCTGAAAGAGTCCACACACTGGAGAAAAGTTGGACATGATGCAATTTCTGGAAAGCAGATTCTACCCTGTTCCCATATGAAAACATAGTTCTCTGCAATTGACCGGCCTTACTCCAGAGCGGTCAGAACTGCTTTGAGAATAGCATCTCAGCTCTTTTTTTTTTTTTTCCAAAGCAAGGAAATGGATGTGCATTGATGTAATTTAGTACCTTAGAGACGCGGACAAATTAGTGTAGAACATTATCACTAGTTAATTATGAATGACCGATTAATCAACCTAATCTAATATTCCACATTATGTTGATGTTATTAAAGTGCATCATGAAAATGACAGATAGTCTTCATTTGCTTTCTTTGGCCAAATGTGCACTATGCAGTCATGATGTCAAAAAAAAAAAAAAAGTTTGCCAGTTTTAATATTAGAGAGTTAAATAATTAAAAAGAAGGTTTACCTGCACTCTGGCTTCTGTGAGGTTGATTTTCATGGCTAGCTCTTCTCTGGTAAAGACATCAGGATAGTGTGTTTGGGCAAAAACTGCCTCCAGAGCTTCTAGCTGGTAAAAGGAAAAAATATTTACTGGTGAGAGGTTGCGGCTAGGTGAGAGGAAACAGATGCATATTTCAAATTTTCTATGAGTGGTGAGGAAGTCATTTCACAGATCAAATGGGGAGGAAGAGAAAGAAGAGAGCTCTTTGAAAAGATCCCACAGAATTAAAATTTCAACCGCGGATGACTTAGGAGCAAAGACACACTAACAACCTCAGGGCTATGCCAAGAGGTAGAAGGAGAGAGGAACTAAAATGTATATGCCTTTACATTTAAAGTGCAGCCCATGTGGCTGTCACTGTAGGGCTTGGGAGGACAGAAGCAACTTGCACAAGCCCTCACTGTGTCAGTTCCACGGAAACCGCCTAGGCTTTCTGCTCCAGGGCGCTCTGGGAGAAAGACAGGTTTAAGGGCCCTGGAAACACAATGTCAAGGTTCCACTTGTAGTCCTTCCACTGATGGACAATACCTTCTACAATTCCCTCAACCTCTTGGGCTTTCTAATCTATCTGCTGGGGATGAGAATACCTGACCTTCCTTCCTCAGAAGGTTATTTCAAGGTTGAAACGATATTGCTACATCGCTGATGTGAACATGTCCCCGAGATTATCAACCTGACACAAATGGGCACCAGCATCACTGCCTCTTCATTTACTATCTGGGATCACAACAAGGTCACCATCCTCTGCCCTCTCTCCAAACAGATTCCTTGACACACAAATTGTTCAAGAAAGCAGAAAGATCCGGTTTAAGATAATTAGTCAGCAGCCTTATTTTTAAAAGACAAAGAAGAGCTGCTCAAACTCTGAGTTTTTTGGAGGCAGGAAGTGGCTGGCTTTCAGAAGGGGGACATCATCACCTGCTGAAGAGTGAACGTGGTCCTGTTACGGCGCTGTTTTCTCCGCAGAAATCCATCGTCGAAATCTCCCGTAGAATGGTTGCCAAAGGGTGCAGTGCCTGCGATGAGCAAACTGGATCAGTCTGAACACAGCCCCACCCCACAGTCCTCACACAGAGCCCCTGCTATGCACCCTCGCTGGGAGGCAGCGGCCTGTCCCCTCCAGACAGAACCTTGTCTGGCCAAAAGTGTTTTTCTTTGCTCCTATTGTTAAGGTTCCCTCTTTTCCACTCTCTCATGCGCTCTCTCTCTCTTTCTGTCCCAGTAATCTCTGACTTTAAGCTCAACTATGCCTATTTCATAGGATGATGGCAACCTTACTCCCCCAGACAGCCAAGTCCACTTGTGAAATTCTGGACCCTCTGAGTCAGGAAGGGTCACTGACTTGAGACGGAGCCTTCATCAGCTTTCTGGCTCCATCTGCATCTCTACACCTTCAGCTCATCCCTTCTACTTCTGATCTTTTAATAGAAGCCTCAAAGTTTCTCTTTTGCTCACCTGTTACTTTACTTTTCCTTGTTTCTATAAACAATAAGGATTAAAGGCTGGAAAAGGGAAAAGAAAGACATCTCCAAGAGATATCCCCAGCACTCCTTTCCTAGAACTTCAGGGCATGAGCAAGTAAGAAGTTTATAAATGAATATTAATACCATTGGTCACAGCTCATCGGCACCATAGCGGATCTGTTACATAGATGTCAATTAACAAGAAATCTGCTCTAATAGTGACTGTCCTGAATTGCAAGCAGACTTCAACAGAACCATTCTCAAAGGGCATCCCAGCCTCTGGCCAGGCTCATAAAAGACCTACTGCTCCTGATTCTCTGAAAAGAAAGGCATTCTTTCCACAGTCCTCCCTGGCAGCCTCCAAAGCTCGTATTAAGCCGGAACAGAGTTTGGCCCCAAACGTGCATTCAGATCATTTTCCAAATGTGCGTCATTTACTTGACAGTCCACAAAGACTTCTTAACAAAACAAATGAGCAAGTTCCCATTAGCCAATGAATGCTGTACCTGCCATGGACTCCGGTCTCAGAATCACTGCATGCTCGGCATTAGGAGCTGACAAGTCACACTGCCCAGGCATTATCCTTCTGAAGGACTATTTTATGTACTAAAATTCTGTGTACTAAAATTCTATGTACTACTCATTACACTACTCCCCTCATCCTATGCCACAAGACCTCCACTCCCTGGTGAAGACTTCTCCTTCCATTGTCTCATCCAAATTGCTTTCTTCCCTGAAATCCTCAAAATATTTTTCTCTAGCTCATTGGAAACTTCAAAGAGACAGACTCTAAACAGTCTTATTCCCACTATTTTGTGAGAAACCAAATTGTCTCCTTTTAAAACAAAACATCTGACTGGTGAAGATGAAATGCAACCTCTAAGACTCTCCAATCACAATCAGCTTCACAAATTTCTGCTTGCTTGTCCCAAATTGTATCACAAAGTGTACATATAATATCTTTAAATGAAACCCTTTATGTCATACTGGATCCTAAAAAAGGCTGACAGTTGATCAAATTAATAAGAACAAAGGCTGACAACCTAATAGAAAAGAGGAAAATATGAGAACATGTTTTTTACTTAAAAACAAATAGAATGGTTGATAATGTTATGAAATTTTAAACCTTTAAATAATTAACAAAACATTTTTGAAAAAAAAATAAGATGCACAATTATAACCAGTACAGATAAAAGTATAACGAATTGTACATACTCTTCACCATTTGTAAGAGCACAAATTGGTGAAGACTTATTAGAGGATAATTTGACAATATCTGCC
Source organism: Cervus canadensis (assembly GCF_019320065.1). Lineage (NCBI taxonomy): Eukaryota > Metazoa > Chordata > Mammalia > Artiodactyla > Cervidae > Cervus > Cervus canadensis. Next base: position 56,634,702 of record NC_057393.1, on the reverse strand, counting down.
CAAAATTTTAAGTGTATATACAGGTATTTAGTCTATAAATACATTTAAAAAGTGTACCAAAATAGAGAGAGAATATTGTTCCTGGTAACATGATAACAGAAAAAAGCAGAAACAACTAAAGTCCCCAACGGTGAATATTTTCTGTACGACATATAATGGAATACTACACAGCTGTTTAAAATAAGCCAGTAGATCTGCATACATTAACACAAAAAAATCACCAAAATCTGTATCATGAAGAGGAAAAACCAAGTACTGAACGATGTGGCAGTACAATCTCGGTATAAAGAAGACATAACATATACAGGAAAAAATACATAAATGAGGGTAAATGCAGGTAAAAACACATTTTTCTTGAATGAATCACAAGAAACCAACAATAGGGAATATCTTTAGAAAAAGAGATAGAGAAGGAGGATCTCACTTTTCAGTGTACAAGTTTCTGTTCTATTCGAATTTTCGAGCAGGTAGATGTAGTACTTTTTAATTTAACTTCAGCAAAATTAACTGAGAAGATTTTGAGCCATGTTTGCTTTCTCCTGTATGACTTTCTAGATTAATAAAAAGTAAAAAGCCAGTAGGCAATAACGAGATGTCAGATTCCAAAGATCTGTCCTCTGCCTCCCCATCCGCAGCAGTCACCTCCTCCCCAGCAAGACTAAACTAAAATAAAACACCCTTTTCTGTAAAGCTGGCTTTGAAACACATCTGCAAAGGAATAAAAAAGTTCTTAAAATCCCATTTCCTTTTCTTCTGGTCACAGAAATCATGATCACCATCGAGGTGGGATGTGACCAGATGCAGGAAAGAAAGATGAGCTGAGCTGAGGGTAGCAGCAGCTCAGTGCTCTGCGGCCACGACAGGCTGGCCAAGGCTCTCCCCAAGTGACTTCTGCAACCCACTCTGCAGGCTGGACTTTCCCCTTCAGCCACCCTGGCAGCCCACCATGTGCTAAATGCCCAAAGCTCAACCATCCCATTTTAACTGGAGAGGTGGGCTGCCGAATACCAATCAGTCCATACCCGAGATTCAGATATGCAGAAAAGGTGTATCTAGTGCAAAAGCAGAGGCTCTCCCTGCAGTCCTAGGTCAGGGGATGAACCTCTCAGACCTTTATAAAGCCCATCAGCATGGGTCCTTGGGAGCAAAAGGAGGTAAAATGCAGTCACGTGTCTGTCCTTCCCTTCTTAGGAATGCTGATCAAGCTGGCAGGGCTTGGACACTGGTCTTCCTTAGCCTGCTTTAGAAAATCTTACTGAACTCTTAAAAGCTTCTATGGAAAAAACAAAACAAACTTTCTGAAATCCCTTGTGCATGGCCTAGCTGAAGTCAGCTACTGCTCCAGGTAACCAGGGCAAGGTGAAGGAGCATGCTCTGATATTTCAGGTTCTCCAGGGTCTCACTACCTTTTGCCCTGCCCCATGCCTTTGATTTCTTTACGCCCAAAATTCACTCACCTCCCCCATCCCCAAATAGAGGAGTAGGTTGCCAAAACCAAGTCTTGGTATTGCTCCCAATATGATAGGCTACAGTCCATGGGGTCGCAAAGAGTCAGACACGACTGAGCAACTTCACTTCACTTCACATACGTCTTGATAGCCCAAGGCTGAGACTACTGGTCTGAGGAAGGCGCTGTTAAAGGGCCAGAGTGTGTGGCTTTGCATTTGCCTGAGGCATTAGTAATCTCTGTTTGTGGCCGGCCCACCCCTGGGGAGTCCTCAAGACCAGCGATCCAAGCTCTCCCCTCTCACCAACTTATCCCCACCTAACAATCCACTGCAGGGACCATGCCAAGGATCCTGAAGGGAAATTTATTCTAAGAACTGGAGACCCTCAAAGACCCAAACCCTGGCCATGGGATGCCCATGGGAGTGGGAACTGGTTAGCATTTGGGGTCAGAAAACCAGTGAGTCACAGAGGAGGAGCCATACCAGGGCACTTGGTGGGCAAGGCCACCGGACTCCTGAGGGCCACGTTGTCCTGGAGCAGACCTTGAGGACCCTGTGCAAGACTGCCTTGGGCAGGGAGTGAGAGCAGCCTGGCAGAGGGTGGCTCCTGCTCCTTTCCGGCCCAGGGCCATGCAAGCCACCTAGTCCACCGTGAAAGATTGATGCAGCCGCCTGGGCAGGGGAGTCTCGATTAGAGGCGTGACACCAGCATCTGTGCTAGGAGGGTCCGCTGGTACCGGCAGCGCACATTGCCTGGGGCCGACCAGCCCAGGCAGAGATGGGGGAGGTAGGAGGCAGGTGGCGACGGGGTCGCAAGACTGGAGCGCGATGTGGGGAGGGATCTAGGGGGCCTCTACCCAACTGCCGGTGGCTGCGCCCTTCTCCGAGCTGGGACCTAACCTAACCAGCCCCAGCTGCCGCTCGGGCCCTTTCTGGCCGGCACCGGCCTTTTGGAGCACCTTCGGCTCGGCGCTTACTCACCCTCTAGCTGTGGTGGACAGTGGAAATAAAACATCGCCGACGGCCCGATCGACTGCACGGCCAGGACTCGGGACGGTGACCGCTGGACCGCCAAGGCACGCGTACGCGTCGATCTGGCCCGGCTGCAGAGCAAACAGCGACAGAGTCTAAGTCTCCCTCTGCCTTAGCCTCCACCCGGCCCGGGAGCGCACTGGGCGCTCCCTTCCTGGAAAATCCCCTCCCAACGCCTTCAGCCCACTATGGGGACTGGAGGGGAGGCGGAGTGCCGTCGCAAGCCGGGGACCCTGTGGGCAGCCGTTCCGTTCGGGTCCACCACCCGGACAGACGTTCCCCAGCCTCGGCCCCAACACCAAGCCTACGTAGTCTGGTTCCCGGCTCTCAGGGGTCCCCACCGCAATCCCTGCTCCCAAGCCACCTCCGCCGAGTCGGCGAGCGCTCCAGGGCATCAGCGCCAAAGCCAGCCCCCGCCAGGAAGGCAGCCCCAAGGCCGGCCGCACCGGGCTCGGGGTGTGGGTGGGGAGCCCCGCGTACCTCGGCGGGAGGCGGGAGAGGAAGGCCGGAGCGCGACCGCCTCTGGTCCGCTCGCCGGGCTCGACTGGCAGCGGGCGGGGCTCCGCGCGGCTGGCGCCCGCAGGACCAGAAAAGTGACTCGGGAAGTGGCCAGATGTCTTGCTGTCTGTCTACAGCGCGCGCCGCCGCTCAGCACTCGCCTTTATAATCTCACGCATAATTGGCCTTAATCTGATTATTTCCAGCGCTGTCTACAGCGAGTAACTTGGATAGGTCTACTGGGCCTTACAAATGGCCCACGTGGTGTAAAAAAAAAAAAAAAAAAAAAAAATCCGTCATTTCTTAGCAAACATCAGGAATGTCTTTCCTCTTTTCTTTTAGAAGGTTGAAACAATCACCACTACCACCACCCCCAAAAGGCATTATTCTCTGACCACTCCACCCCACCCCCACCCCGAGTTCCCTCTGCCTCAAACCTTTTTTCTCCGCCGGAGCTTGACTTTAGACTCCCCTTGTCAGAGGCCTGGTGACTCCCGGGCTGCGAATTGACAAAGAGCTGCTAATTGTCGCCACCGGATGGGTTTTGGGGGGACTCTTTGCACACGGCTTCCCTTTCCAAGCGATCGTACAAAAGGAAAGTTTGATTTTGTTCTCAGCAAGGGGTCCCTGAATTTATGTTCGCTTCTCCATGCAAATGATATGCGGTGGGACCCTTCGCAATTACTTTTAAAATGCATCCGAGGCAGACACTCAGCAGAGAGAGACCGCCCTTCCCTCTGCCTGGGTGAAAATTAAACTCTAAAGTACCGGGCTGAAATTTTCAAGTCAGGGGCGCGGGATTGGATCAAATCACATAAACTGCAAAAAAAGCAAGTCTAATGGCGCATAATTGGTTCTGTAATAGCATTACACTAGGATAATAGCCCGTTACGGCCCCCTGCACTATTAAGTGCTTCCCTGGCGGAAAGCCTTTATGATATTAAAGGGGGAATATAATGATATTTTGGTTATTAAATGCGTGTAATTAATTTATGCACCACTGAAAATAAAGTTGGTATTATGACCCACTCAAGATGCATCAGAAGATGCAAGTCAGACAACTGTTGATAAGTTCTGGTGTCTGTGTTCCGTCTAGACTGCTGATTTTATTTTGGGACGATGGCTTCTTGGACAGACTGCATAAATTGAATATTTTATAAACATTCTAATGCTGCGTTCAGGATCCCTGGCGAGGCAGTAGGTTGGGTCCCTGCATCGCCTGGGATCCAGCCTTGATCTTAAAGACACAGTGAGTGGAAAGCAAAAGGCCTGGCGGCCCACACGTGGACATCCACCCCAAGGAAGGTGCATGGAGCGGGAGGGCAGATTGCCTGCCAGGGCCCTGGACCACTCGTGGATGACCCTCTGAAAACCACCAGGAGGAAGAAGCAGGACCACTTCGGCAGAGACAAATCGGGGCCGCTACACTTCAGCGGCCCCTCCTGGACTCAGCCCGCCCAGGCACAGAAAGCCGACCCCATCTCAAAGAAGAAACCACTGGAAACGATGGCTGGATTCTGAGCTGAGAGAGCCCGCGGCGCCAGCTTCGCCAGGGCCACCGACTCCAGGAGTCCAGGCGACCCGCCAGCGGGGAGCATGCCTGCAGGTCTGGGCGGCGGGTGCAATAGCAAGCTGGGCTGGCGGGGCAGTGAGAGAGCCATTTCCACTCCATCCGGAAAGGGCTAGAGCCCTGAGAACCGACCCTATTTCAGCCCAGGCCAGGAAGCTCAGCGAGCTCTCTCTCCTTGTCTCCCTCAAAGCACCCGTGCTCTCTGGAGTTGTTTTCAAGAGCCAGGGTCTTCCCTTGAGTGCCTGAGTCTGCCAAAAACCCCCTCAAACTCCTACCTACCCTAGGCGGCCTCCTGCAAGCACCCTGCGCGCTCCGGAGCCGAGTGCCTGTGAAGCGAGGTGAGGAAGACATCTGGGCTGGCTCCACAAGATGCTCCAAGGAGTACCTGAGTATCTGTGTAGGAACCCCAGGAACCAGGCGCCCAGCGCCGCGTTGGCCCCGAAAACCAACGAGGTCCAAGCCCGTCTCATGTCCCCTTTTCTGACATCGGCTGAAGCAGTTTTCTGCCAAGGTCCAGAGATGTCCTGGGCACTGGACGGGTTTGTCCTGGGTCTGCGGGCAGGGCGCTCCCCGAGCCTCCCTGTCGGTCAGAACCCTGGACAGCGGCACCAGTTTCTACCGGGATGCTAAGGGAAGCGACCAGTCACAAGGTCCCCTCTGCGGCCCTGTGCTCCGCGGCGGCGGGACGCACCCCGCCAGATTCTGGGTGTTGGGAGCCGATCCCAATCCTCTTCTTGTCCAAAACGAGAAAGTTACTTGGGACGCTCGCTCAGTGCTCGCAGCAGGGGCTGAACCCTCCGTTCCTCAGTCCAACGCCCAACTTCTGTCCCGCGGCCCCAGCCGGGAAGCATCCCACTACCGCTCTCCGTGTAGTCCCGGCCTTCCTAGCGTTCCGCTCCCGAGCCTGGCTGTCTCCCCGGTGAGACACTCAGCCGGGCTCCCGCAAAACACTCACCCAGAGCGGGGCTCAGAGCCAGCGGGACCCTCGGTCTCGTTTCCCCGAAGTTCCTCTCCCCCAGCCTCGAGGCCAGGCTCGTTCCTGTTGGCAAAACAGCGAATAAACAACCAACCAAGCAATCACAGAAAGGAAAGGCTACAGCAAACTTTGATGACGACGCGGGCCCTCTTTTTTCCCTCGGATTGTCTCCGACCCTCCGGGCCGGGACCGGAAAGAGGTGACTCACACGTATTGCTGCCATTTCCCTCCCCTCTGAAAAAGAGCTTCGGTAACGAAAAGGTTATTTTTTCTTAATTCCTGTGCGGTAAAATGTATTTTCCAATTAACCAAATTCACCGATCTGTCCAGCTTGGACACTCTGATAATTTACAACCTAAAAGTGTACTTTCTTTATCTAAAGACCAAGGTGACTGCTTTTAATTTTCTCTAACCTCTTTACACTTGATGTTCACCAGACTCATAATGTTAATTGGCTTCATATACGGATCATCAGTTTAATGAAGAAATAAATCCTGTGTTGCTTTATGTTTTAACAGTGATTGCTTTAATGAGGAATGTGACGTGTTCCAAAATCAAAGCTGCAGGAGACATTAGAGGGGGCTTCTATTAGGACGGAAATGCTTATTTAAAGTTAAAACCACCACGGGTCATATTTCAACAGTTTCTGTCAGCGCCAGCCTTCCCCTCTCCCACCTGGGTTGCTTCCAGTCTCTAGAAGGATGCAATTGTGTGGTTGGTCCTCAAAGGCTCCTTCTCTGAATTTAATACACAGCAGCCACAGACTTCATTCTCTCGAAGAATCATTTTCTAGCTACTAAACAGGCATGCTACCTTACCTCCTGTCCAGCAGAGCAGAGAGAAGCTGGAACAGAGTAGTGAGTTCAACTTTCAAGGTTGTTCACTTAAAAAAAAATAAAATCAAGTGGGAAGACAGTACCACACACCCTAAGATTTGTGTGCAGCTGTTACAGAGCGGTGCCCCCAGCACAGCGCATCCCTACCACTGAAAATTCAAGCCTCCGCTCTTAAAAGACAGACAACTTCAGCTTGGGCCGAGTGGGCGGTTGCTGACCCAGGCTCTGGCCCCTGAGAATGTCTGCAGGGGATGAGCTGGGCTCCCGTCTAGGTGATGGTAGCTTTCCATCTCCGTATCAATTAATAAGAGAGTAAATCTGCTTTCTCTAGTGGGTGTTTGATTTTTCTAATTTTAAGCTTGTTCTCTATGAAGAGAACTGTCATTGCAAAAATACTGAGAGCAGCAATAAAATGCTGGAAATTGGAACATCTATACCTGGAAGCCCTAAATTGTCCTTCTGTTGAATTATGAGTTATTTTTAATTGATTCCTGAAAAGAATTCCAAATCCTTAAAAAATGTAGGGGGTTGAAATGCCAGGTCAGTGTCTCCAACATCACACATGGTATTTATTTCTTATCATTTGCTCTGTTTTAGGAAAATGGAAAAACATTTGGAGACACCACTGTCAACATCTTTTGAGTCCGAATGCACTGTGTTGGATTTGACTTTTCAGCTGTACTCAAAGAGATTTTTCCAACCTCCCTTTCAAAACTTTCTTTAGCAGAAAAAAATTTCAGTAAACACAGTTTAAAACCATAACAATGGGGTCAAGCAGATAAAAATATTTCAATTTTCAGGGAAAAATAAAGAACAAACTGAATTCCTGTTTACAAGTTTTCAAAGTGTCCAGATGATCTGTAATATTGTTTCACTGTTTAAATTTTTTAAAGCCTCTCAGGTGGAGCTCCCTGTGGCCACACAGCTTTCCCAAGACAGAAAGTGCAGCACATGCGTGCTCAGTAGGGACCCCATACATCCTCTGCAAATCTATTGTCATTTGTAGTTTTGGAAATGGCCAGCCAAGAAAGTTTAGTTTGCCAAACATGATGGAATAAGTGAGGGAAATAGCAGCTAATTGAAATTCCAGGTGAACAGGGTACTATGAATAGGATATATATACACACACACACCCCTACACACACACACACACACACACACACACACATACACACACAAGGAAAAGATAGGCATTTTATTATCTTGGAAATTTCCTATCATTCATTAGTTTTATTGTCATGTAAAAGTAAGAGCAGCTACTTAAATACAAACCAGCTTCCAATAACTTCACCTGCAATGACTGCAGGACAAAGTGCATTCCCATATGGTTCTTGGGGGCTCTCATACCTGGCTCTAGTCTGCCTAATCCTCACAAGGTGAGAAAGCATTGCACCGGAGGCAGGCCCGCTGCCTGAAGAGTCTGGGCGTGCTTGTCACTCAAGCAGGCTCCAGTCCTCATGAGCGAGGTGAGAATGAGCAGGTCACATGCCCTTTGAAGACCCCCATGACTTTCTACACAAAGAGGTGATAAAAATGCCTATTTCAAGTTCTGGTGGGAAGATTAAAAACAGTACTAAAGGGCTTAGGGCACTGAAAATATTCTGCATATTACAGTGATGGATACGTGTCACACTACTTTTCTTACAACCCAAAGACTGTACAACACCAAGAATGAACCCTAATATAAACTCCTAGCTCTGGGTGATTATGATGTATCAGTGTAGATTCACTGCCTGTAACATCTGATGGGGGCGCTGGTAATGGGGAGGCTATGCATAGAAAATTGCTCTAAAAAAATAAAGTCTATCTTTTTCAATTAAGGGGAGGGGAGAAATGCTGAAAACAATGCCCAGCATGTAACAAGCACTCATTTTCTACAACTGTTACACTATCATTATTGTTATTGTTGTCTTGCCACTACTACGATCCACGAGGGGGCCACATTTTTGGAGAGATGCTACTCTGAGCTGCTCTGGACACTTAGAGATGGCACATGCCTCTTCTGGCTGTCTCCAAGAGGAGTCCACCTTGGGCTGAAGCAGCACCATGGGGAGAGTCCCTCTTTGGCACCTTCTCCTACCCCATCTGCCAGTCTACCAAGCTTGTTTCCTTACATTTTTCCCTTCATGCTTCTTTGCTTGGTTTGTTGAGTATTACTCAGCACACACCTCTTTGGCTAGAAAACCTAAACCAAGGCCCTTTAAGCTGTATCAGAGGTGTTTTACTTGGCCAACAGAAATCTTTTAGAAATTCAAATTGAGTGCCTTTAGACTGGGTGTGTCAACTCTACTTGCCTACAACTCCTACTATTCCACTCTACTTTCCTCCAGGTCGCCTCTCATATTTGTGTGACCCACCAGGTTCCTGCAGACATTTGACTTTCCTACCTCTGACATAAATTCTGTGTGAGTCTAGCATAATTTCTAGACTGTTAATGCATTCTTATCAAATATTAGGATGGGAAAGGGGTATATGAAGGAAGACAGAGTCCACAGTCCCTGGAGGTTCAGAGTCTAGTTCAGTCCACTTCTGTAAACATTTATCTAGCAACCCCTCTGTGCTAGGAGCAGGAGACACAGACCTGATGTCTGGCCGCAGGAGTCAATCTCTAGAGATTTTGGATAGGAAAGGAAATGGGAGGGAGCAGGGAGAAGGGAAACTGGCACCATCTGGTACCACTCTGAAAGGCATTGGCTTCACTGGTCTTCTCTCTTCTGCCCTAGAGAGCTCTCTAGAAGGGCAGCTTTCATAATATAGACCACCTCCTGCTGGGGGAGGGGCTCCCAGGATGCTCGTGCATCCTTTTGCAGCTTCAGATGGAGAAGCACCCTCTCTGCCCAGAGCACACAACCAAGTCTCCCCTCAGTCCTCAGTGTCTTGGCCATCACACCAGAGCCCAAGAGTCTTGACAAGGCTCAGTATCAGCCCTCAGCCTCTTGCTTCCCAATTCCTGCTGCAGGGAAAGTCTCAGGGAGCTGGACCATAGTCTGGGATATGTCCTAAAGCTGAACCTACAGGAATCAATTTCTAAGATCCCAACATCCAGGACTACTCTGCTGGATCTACTGGAGTCACTGACTTGGAGCAAAATCATTTTAGCAACATTTAGTTGTTAATTGTAGCTGGCTATTATTAAAGACATCATAATAAGTTGCTGAAAAGAAAATGAAATCAATCCAAGGAAATCTCAAATAGGATCCAGCCTAAAATAGAAGAAAGATCTATCTCCAAATCTAAATGATCTCACCAATAAACCTCTAGGACAAATAACTTTCAAGGTCAACCCTTCAGTGTAAAACAGTTCTCCCCATAAGAATAAAATAACAGAGTTGCTGAAAGTTAAAGGGGAGTGGGGAGGTGGCACCTGGACAAACTGGTTGACAACAGAAGCAGGACTGGAGTCCATCTCCCAGCCACAAGCCGTGTGCTCTTGACTGGCCCTCTTTAATAAGACATGTTTCTCCTGAAACAAAACACACAGTCAATTGTCCATGCTAAGTGTTCAGTAAATGTGCAGAATTTAATTGAAATGACTATTAAAGAAATAAAATGTTTGCAACATGAATATTAGTAAGCACTATAAAAGCTTTCTAATTTCTAATAGACTTGAATTATGTAAACATCTACGGTGGGAAGGGAGCAGGTCTGTAATCAGACTTGGGGTTAACTTTCTTAAACCCCTTTCTTGTCTACAAAGCAGGATTGACAATGCCTGCCTTTCAGTATCTGGCTGGCCATCAGTACATCAGAACATCAGTACCTTATTCTCTCTCTCTATCTCACACACACACACACACACTCACATACACACACCTAGTAGGTGCTTCAGAACTGTGACTTCTCTGTGACATGCTTGCAAACCTGGCTTTAGAGGACCTTCCCCCTTCTCTTCTGACCAGCCCACTCCTGTCTGTGGTTAGACCCCGCCTCTTCCAACCTACTGTCCCTGACCCACACCCAGTTCACAGTTCTGCTCATACTCTCTGGTTCTGCCTTTGTGACTCGGTTCACCATCATCTTGCCCAGCATGGACCAGCCCTGGGTGTATAGCAGAACTTCTCAGCACACTCCAAGAGTAGGGTCCATTCTGCCTCCCTCCCCCCATGCTGGCCTCACTCAGTGGGAGCCTCTCAGAACCCATTTAAATCTCAGCATAAATATTTATTGAATGAACCTGACTGATGTCTGAGCAAGGCTGGTGCAGGCAATTCCCACCACTCTGCCCCATCACCTATCAGCCCACAGCGCCCCACAGGCCAGCCTGGTGAGTGACAAGGCTCAGCTTGACATCCTGATACACACTGGAGACATCCTCCATGTACCTGGCTATCCATCCATTTTTTCATTCATTCCACAAACAGCTGTGGAGTCCCAGTTGTGTGCCAGGTGCATTCAGGGGATGCACTTGTACACAAGACCCGCAGGGATCAAGGAGGTTGGTGTGTCAGGAAAGCCTCTCATAACCATTGTAGCAGAGCTCACTAGAGTCCAGGTTCCAGTGACAGGCTGTACCCTGGAAGGGTGGACCCCTGCTCCCCAAGTCTGCCCCCTCCCAAGCCCCCAGCCGCATGGTCCAGAGTCCCGGCCAGAGAGGCTGAGCCCAGCTGCTGCAGGACAGCAGCTGAAGCAGTGATGGATAAGGCTCAGCTTTGCTGGGGAGGTGGGGGGGGGCTCCCACAAAGCTTCCCTGATGCCATGCTGAAGCTCCAATTTTCCTCTTCTTCACCTCTCACTCCTCCAACAGTTGCTCACCGAGAGCCATGTTGTGCAAGAGATGGCTTTTCTTTCACTATGCTTAAAATCTTTTAATTTTGTTTATTTGCGTGATTTTTTTTTTCTAATATTGTCTCCCCAAGTAGACTAAAAGTCTTGAAGGCAGAGAACAGGTCAGAGTGGGCTCATCATGACATTCTCTGCCCTTAGCCCAATGCCTAGTACCTACTACTAGACATGCAATATAGAACACATAAGAATGAGACAAGATCTACGGGTTCAAGTTCAGGAGGACATGGACATCAGTAGAGCATTTGGCAACCAATGCCTCTCCCTGCAGTGCTGGTCTGTGTCTTTCATGTTCCCTGGGATAAGCTAGGGCACAAATAAGTACATGAATCAAGGGCCAACCAATTGTCTCCTCTCTCCTGTATCTCTTACTAATTGTTGCAGGGGGCTTTTGAATAGGCACAAGCAGTCACTTCTGAGATAATAGTGAGCAAAGTGGGCACACGGTGCAGTCTTACAGGAGGAAAGCACTTCTCCTAGGCTGTGTTGCCCAACTTGACTCACAAATCATTTGAGAGCTTTCTCTCTCCCCACTTCACATCCCGCAGTACTAGAATATACGTGGTGTTTCATGTCTGAAATCCCCAGGCTGCTCTCCAGCTCCTAAACATCATCTCCTCATCTGCAACAGATAAATGATTCCCATCTCAGAAGAAGTGCTTTATGATATGGTAAAAGGCTCCATAGATGTGGTGGTGGAGGTTAGCACGTGTGAGGCCCCATTCCTGAAGAGGGGTGGGTTTGGGGAATGGGTAATAGCCTCTCTGCTTTTGCATCTTCTCTGTCTCTCTCCCTGTTCCCTCCCTCCCTCCCTCTCCCTCAATATCCTCTGTCTGGTCCAGCCCCTAACCGGCAAAGCCTGTGCTAAATTCTGTCCTATCTAAGGGATGCCCTATCTGCCTTAGCTCTCCCAAGATTGTCTGTGTGGGCTCTGACCTCTCACCACCTTCGCCCCTTTAACCAAGAAATAGAGTTCGGATGGGGAGAGGAACCAGTGAAGAAACGGGGGAGAGGGAGAAGATCCTCAATTTTTAATTTTGAAGGGGTGTCCACCTGGCTATTGTGGTGAAAGTTTTGTTGCGTTGTTGTTTAACCAGAATCAATATTGGCTTTGTTTTATTACATTTGAAATGTGAAGACGATTGTACAGAACACCACTGACCAAGGTCCACACCCTGCCTGTTTGTAACACTGGTCTCTTTACACAAAGATCATTTCTCCCTGACATCTGAGGGCATCTGAACTTATAATAGATTCTAAGATTTTTTAAGTGAATAGATTTTTTTGAAGTGGTAGGTTCCTTTTATTCTGCTCCTCAGAAAAAAGAGTTTAAAGGAAAAATCAATGAATTAAATGTGAAGATAATTTTTAAAAAGCACATAGGACAATGAAATTTAAAACATCCACAATGTTACAACCTAAAAGAACCATTATTAACATTTTATTGTCGAGCTTACAGATGTTTTATATGAATTTGTTTTATGTATACTTTTTAAAGAACGAAAGTGGGACCATAACACTACCTGGGTCTTACTCACTTCACAATATATTGTGAATGTCTTCCTGTGTCATTAAATGTTCTTCCACAATATTCTTAGTGGTTCTTACACACAGTTAGGATATATGTTCAGTTGTTGGGATAGAGACCTTTAACAGTGGCTTAAACGAGACAGTGCATTTCCCTCTTGTGTGGATGTCCACTCTGCTTTGATGGCTCTCCTCTCTGAAGTGGCAGGGCTCCCTTTAATCTGCTTTCTCCACCATCCCTCAGGTGTGGCCCTTGTCCAAGTGGCCCAGAGAACCCTCTCCACATCTGCCTCACAGCCAGCAGGGAGGGTAGAGAAGCAGGGTTGGTAGCACACCCTTCATTGGAGGGCACAGCCCTTCCAGCATCTGGACGGTACACATGCTACCTCGGCTTGCATCCCTGTGGCCGGGAGCATGTCCCCACCCAGCTGGTAGGGAGACATCCATGTGCCCAGATGAATATCACAGGGTCTGTTATCCTGGGAGAAAGGAGAGTGAACACTGGGGGACAACTGTCAGTATCTGCCACAGTGCTGTTTCACTGAGGGACTGTTGTGGAACATTCGTACAGCCATTGTTTTTCTCTTAAGATAAATTTTCCAGTAGACAAACTGCTTGAACAAGCAATAAACATATTGAAGATTCCTGAGAGTCATTCGTGCCTATTCAATCCCTAAGCTATGTCCAACTTTTTGTGACCCCATGGTCTGTAGCCCACCAGATTCCTCTGTCCATAGGATTTCCCAGGCAAGAATACTGGAGTGGGCTGCCATTTCCTTCTCCAGGGCATCTCCCCAACTCAGGGATCAAACCTGCATCTCCTGCAGTAGCAGGAGGATTCTTTTACCACTGAGCCACCTGGAAAGCCCGAGTCTTTTGTACTTGTTCCCAAATCTGTGAAAGCCTATGCCCACTTAAATATTTTTCTTTTTGGCTTCCCTTCTACCTTGAGCGAGCTTCCCTTGTGGCTCAGCTGGTTAAGAATCCGCCTGCAATGCAGGAAACCTGGGTTCGATCCCTGGGTTAGGAAGATCCCCTGGGGAAGGGAAAGGCTACCCACTCCAGCATTCTGGTCTGGAGAATTCCATGGACTGTATAGTCCATGGGGTGGCAAAAAGTTGGACATGACTGAGCGACTTTCACTTTCACTACCTTGAGCACCCTTCAACTCTCCATCCTTTACCAAGGAGACCAGCCCGCATGAATGGTAGACATCAGTGACCACCACCCCAAACTGAAAACTGTAACACAGATCCTGCAAGCCTGCATCAGCCCCTCTCTAGTCTTGGGTGGCAACATTGAAACCAGACAGGGTCTCAGGGACAGCCCAGAAAGTCAGATGGAAAGACTCACAGGCCAGGGAACGATCTGCATGGAAGACCATGATTCCCTAAACAGACCCTTGGGAGGCTGATTGTGGACACTGTCAGGAAACCCAAAGCCAGGGTACACTGGGGTGGGAGCTGGAAGGCGGTGTAGGCAGGTTCTGGGAGAGGCATGAGGTCAGGGTTTTCCTTCCCAGGCTAAGGAGGAAGATAGTCACAGGTCAAATGCCAGGGGAGTCGGGACTCTAGCACTCTAGCCTGCTGGCTAATTTCTCCCTAGAGCAGGGGCATAAACAGAGGTCCTCAGGACTCCCCAAATCTCCTCGGCTCCTCCACCACCAGGGCCGCCATCAGCTGATGGGGCCTCTGTTCACACCCCAACAGAATGGCCATACATCCTGGGTCACAGGTCAGCACTGGTGACTTGATGAAAATATGAGCTCAGATTAAAAGGAGAAGAGGGGAAGTGGGAGGAAGGCAGGAAGGAAAACCTTGAGTAACCCCATCTTGGGGACCAGAAAAGGGGAAGGGGGAGGGCTCTCTCTGTCCCCAGTTGGCTCAGCCCAGTTTCCTCAGACTGGGCTGGCGAAGAAGTGTTACCCACTGGCTAAGCTTCTGAGAGTGCTGCTGTTATCCTGACGTCCCATGGCGGTCCCCCAACACAGAGTCACCCCTATTGATTTAAGCCAGAGCCAATGACTTGCCACTAGGTGGCACCAAAATGCAAAGACACTCGCTCCTTCCTCCAGCAGGAAGTCCGGCACAGACAGCTTCACAAGGAAGACTGAAGCCCCCGCTGATTTATCTGGGTGTTGCCTGCTCCCATCAAAGCCCTGGCACAGAGTGGTGACTCAGAATGTGTGAATGTCTTCTGGTTGCAGGACAGACGGACGGATGGACAGATGGATGAGTGGATAGAGCTGATACCTCCTGCAAGACCTGGGCATGCCTTCTCCTCCAGGTGGGCACTGCCGATGAAGCTGGGGTCCACCCTGGGCCTCACAGGCAGCTCCAGGTCAAGAACGGGCCTTTCCCGATGCTTCTGCCTCTGGCTCCACGTGGGCCCACAGACGGGGCAAAGGATTTTTATTATACAAATTGGTGGTTTACCTGCTTATGGGGAGGGGAGTGAAGGGGTGGGAGGTTGAAGAGCAAGAGATCACTGGGAGTATCCTAATGGTCTCACCCAGGGCAATCAGAGAAACCCTTCCTGTACCCAGTCCCCAGCGCAGCCTTCCCACCTTCAAAGTTCAGGCCTTCCCATTATTCATTCCCAGCTCAAAGTCGTCTCTTCAAGAGAAGACTCCCAGGGCCACCACAGAACTCTCCCCACATCCCCAACTCTCAGCTCTTCTCCTGCTTTAATTTCCTTCTTAGCCATCAACACAGTCCCACATTTTATTGGTCCACCTCCCAGCTAGCATGCAAGCCCAGTAGAGCATCTCAGTGTCTAGAACTGCACCTGGCACACAAGCATTCTGTTAACCGAACAAACTCAAAGCTCTTCCCCTGGCTGGACCAGCTTCCAGCAGGCTCTGGTCCCCTCCCCCACCCCAGCCAGGACTCCCACCCCCAGGGTGAGCTCATTACCCCTGAGAAGTGCACCTTTGCACAACAATGGGCAATGTCCCCTTAATTACTCTGCTGATTTTGGGTCCTGCAGTCCTAGCTCTGCAGCAGCACCATTGCAAACTTCATTCCCTTACAAAGTCCAGGATACACAAATCTAATATATTTTGTTTTAATTATCGCTGTTTAATGAGCCATAGTGAGACTATGGTGAGGGTGCACGAAAGGAGATCATTTAGGGGAGGCCAGTGCGGAGGTGTTGGTGAGTGAGAGCCTTACCTGAAGTTTCATTTGCAGCTGCATGGCTGCCTCTCTGCCTGATGGAGAGCAGTCACAACCCACGGGGACGATGGAAGCTCCCACAGGCCAGGTGCCTGGCTTGCTCCCCATACTCATGGAGGCAGCAGACAACTTTTTAAATACTTTCTGACAGTCTGATAAGCCTCAAACAAAAATGGCATCTTGTTTTAATTTTTTTTTTTCATTTTTAGGTGGTTAAACAGTTTATTGTACATATATTCTGTTTGTTGCTTAGTGGCTAAGTCATGTCCCACTTTTTGTGATCCTATGGACTCTAGTCCTCAGGGCTCTGCTGTCCCTGGGATTCTCCAGGCAAGAATACTGGAGTGGGTTGTCATTTCCCTCTCCAGGGATTGAACCAGCATCTCCTGCATTGCAAGCTTATTCCTTACTGCTGAGCCCCCAGGGAACCTTATATTGCTTCTACTGTAATGTATTTCTTTGGGGTTTTTTTAGAGGGGTCTGAGTATTCCATGCTTACTTTCCTATTGGAAGGTTCATGATTCCTACTGGAGGACTGATGATTTGCAAGAGCTTTAAATACAGTAAGATTTTCCCCTTGTTTGTCATCTGTGTTGTATATATTCTTAGTTTATTGTGCGGCAGTGGCTGTGTGTCTACCCAGGACAATCCCACCTGCTCTGGGCTTTCAACTCAGTGAAGCAAGGTTGTCCCGTCACTGCCCTTGAGATGAGTTGGGGGAGGCAGAGCCCTCGTTCCTCCTTAAGGCATTGGTTCTCTGGCTACTCAGGAAGGAACACCGTCCTCCCCAGCACCCAGGAGGACCTCATTCTCACCATCACCTACATCACTTTCCCTCCGCCCTGCACGCCCTCTTCCCTGCTTTCCCAGACACTCCCTCTATTCTAGTGAATTTAGGCTCCTGGATCCATCAAAGGTTTGTTTCTGCTTAGGAGGGGACAGGAGGAGGAAAACACAGCCTTGGAGCACGACTGAGAGAGTTCAGGGGAAAGGAACTATCCAGAAAAACCACACACAGAGGAGCCTGCAGGCTCCCTGCATGACGGCTTGCCTTACTTGTCATGTTCACCTTCTAAAGCCAGGGTCAGTCTAGGAGCGGGATGAGCGAGGACTGCTTTCAGCATCTGCTGCCTCCTCAAAGGATGGAGGAATTTGGGCAGGCAGTGTCAGCTGCAGAGAAGGTGGATGGACCGTGGAGACAGCTGAGGCCTCCCTCAGGTGACACTCTGCCTGCAGAGCCACATCTGGCCACTCACAAACTGCCCCTGACCATTGCAAGAGCTGAAGCCCTGGGAGGAAGGTGCAGGTACCCGCCTTGCGTGGGATTTCCTGACCCTGGTTCTGGTCACACAAAAACATGGAGGGGAACAGAGGCATGAGAGAGGCTTGTCTGCTCGCTGCCAACCACAGACAGGGGATTATTTGAAGAAAGTGGGTATGGGTGTGTTTTCATCTTCAGTCAACAAACTGTTGCCAGGCTAGAGGGGCCCAGACATACCCAGAGCTGTCCTGCTGTCAGGGCACGTCCATAGCAAAACAGCAGAAGGCTCTGCAGACCTAAAGAATCCATTCCCATATGGATCTCCAGACAGCCAGTGTTCCCAAAGACATGGGCCTATGCAGTTGGGTTTTACTGCAAAATGATAAAGCTTCTGTCTGTGATGGGGATATGGATATTTGGGAGCTGGGGGACTCATGAACCAGGGTCTCTGACTGCCAAGTGGCTCTGCAGGTTCCAGCCCCACAAAAGGTGAGAGAGGAGGATAAAACCTCAGAGCCATGGAGGGACTGAGCTGGGGCAGAATGAGGCCTTGCCAGTCCCCCCTCCCCCCTCCCTCCATCACGATGGACTGACGGAAAAACAGCCAGGACTGGAACCTGGGCCACTGGGCTCAGGTCGTTGTGGCAGGAGTGGAGCCTGAGCAGCTGCATGCTGGCCAGCCAGGCAGGACCCTGCGGGGGAAGTGATCAGGAGAGCGGGGAGGGTCAGAGTCCAGCGAAGGCTGGGGAAGGACTCTGAATGCGGCTTCTACTCCATCTGGGCCAGTGGCCTGCAGACCGATGCTTTGGTCCTGCTCATTCAGGCTTCTGACTAAATTCTCAGCGTGCAAAGGGCTAGTTCCAGACGGCTTTCATCTCTAATGTCCCCCCTGCCTGTCAGAGGGACTGAGACACTCTGTGCACTGCCAACAGAGCCCTCGCTCTCTGGGGCTGAGTGTGGAGCCATCCTCACCATCAGGCAGGGCTGGGTAGTCCCCCGGGGGGCGCCTTGCCCCTGTTGTTGGTGTAGATGACAAGCAAGGGGTTCGTGTTCTCTTCCCTGGCCACTTCCGGTTGACCTTGCCATAGCTGTCCCTCTGCAACATGCCCATTTTGTTTGCAGTCAGGACCACAAAGAACAGAAAGCTGCTGGCTGAGGCCTTCATCCAGATCCAGACAGACACCTGGAGATGCCAGGATCCAAACAGGAATCAAACAGGATGGCCCTGCAGCCCTACAACCTGGGTCCAAACTCTGGCTCTTATCAGCTGAATGCTTTTTTCCCCCAGTGGTTAGCATTTATTGGGAACATTCTACATGCCAGACACTTGATATTTTGCATTATCTTAAACCAGTCTTCACAGTAACTCCATAAAGTAGGTGCTGTATTTATTCCTATCTTATATATAAAGAACCTGAGACTTAGAAGTAAGCTGTGTTGAGATAAGTAAATTTAATACAGACCAGTTCCCTATAAGACAAACCAAATGAGCAAGTCATGGTTTTCTGCTAAGCAGACCCAAGCCAGAATGCTTTTAATGCATGGCCCTCTCCCAGGAGATACTATATTCCTTGACTGGAACCTGAGAGAGGGAACCCCATTTTCTTGGATTACAGATTACCTGGATTATAAATCTGTCATCACACTGAGACGGGGAGGAAGCAGGGAAGGAATAGTCTGTCAGGAGTCACAGATTTTAGCTGTTCTCACCAATATTTAGCAGATTTCTTGACTGTCTCTTTACAATATACCCTTAGGATTATTTCCAAAAACATTAAATTTTCCAGGGAGGGGAGGGGTGTTTGTCTTCTGGAATTTCATCCAGTTACAGTCCTTTTCTGGATTGCACTTCTGCAGAGCCCTTCACACTGCCATTCTAGGAGTCTAAAAGATGTTTTAATGTTGGAAAATTATTGTGAACTTTACAACTCTAAGAGATTTAAAGGGGAAAAACAACACAATTAAATCAATAGATGCAGAAAAAGCATTTAATAAAATTCAGCACTGGATCCAGAACTGGAAAGAGCATTTCTTTAACGGATAAAAATCATTTGCCAGAAAATAAAAGCAACCACGTGTTTAATGGTAAAACTTTGGAAATTTAATCTTCAGTGTCAGGAATAAGGCAAGGATGCCAATCACTGTCAAATATATTATCATATTAGAAATATGTAGTATAAGTATTGAAATGAAAGAAATACAATTGTCATTACTTGCAGCTGACAAGATTGTTACATCCAGGACAATTTATAGACTTATTGGATTTAATAAAAGAGTTCAGCAAGGTTGCTAAATATAAGACCAATATGTAAAATCCAACAATCCTCCAGTTCATAAACTAAAAAATGGAATACTTAAAGTGTTATGATAGCAAAACTGTAGAATTAGCAATAAATGTAAGATGTGCATGACCTTGTAAGATGTAAGTGAAAGACAATGGAATTATGTCTTTATAATATGTATCATAAATAGAGTGACGTGTTCTATTCACAGTTGAGAAACTCAGTAAACAATCCTCTGCAAGCAACCTGTACAGTCATTACAATTTCAAAAACAAGATCCAAATGTGACAAGCTGATTCCAAAACTTAGGAACAAAGGTCCAAGAAATTTCTTAGAAGATGAGGGTAATCATTCTACTACATTATGATTGCCAATTATAAAGCTACAATGATTAAAATGGTGGGTTATTGGCCAAATTAAGTAAGTAGACCAATTTAACATGAGTACAGAGGCCAGAAATATTCCCATAATTACATGGAAATTAGGTATAATGATAGATGAAGGCTTATAAATCAGGAGGGAAAGGATGAAATACAGTTTTTAAAGGTGCTAGAAAAAGTAACTATCCACATGGAGTTTACAAGAGAATTTATGAGAATGTAATCATGGCTTTAGTTAGGAAAAGGGTTCTCAAGGAAACAAAATGAAACTGGATTTGACTATATTTAAATTAAAAACTTCTGTATAATATCATAAAGTCCTCTGTTCTAATTCTCCATATCTTTATGTAGAAGTTAAAAAATCCCTAACAAAACATCTATAAAATAGCTAGGAACATCTATAAAATAGCTAGGAATCGACCTAATATGAACTATGCAAAACCTGAAGAAAGTTATTAAAATTACTCTAATAAAATGAAGCCTATCATGATACTAACGGCAAAAACTATATTATTTAAGTCTATTATCCTCAAATTAATGTATAAACTAATACAATCTCAATCAAAAGAGCAACACGATTTTAGTGGACCTTAATAAACTGATTCTAAGTTTCACCTGAAACAGAAAATGCGCAAGAATAAGACAACGGCGGTGGGGGAGAAGGAAAGGAAACTGGTCTATAGATAGCACAACACTGTACCAAGTCAGACAGTGAAATGTGTGGTCATGGGAACAGAATCTAGATCCACTACCCAGAAACAGACAAGTGAGCATATGATAAATTTGGCATTTTTCAAATGGTCGGAGAAAAGAGTGGACTATTCAATATTAGTAGCAACAATGGCCTTTCTGTCTTAGAGATATCTCTAAGACAGAAAAGAACCTATAGTAAAACTAGGTAAATATAACATGAACAGGGAACTTGTAAAGGAGGATCTACAAATGGAAATGTTTGTTTTATAAGAAATCAGAAAAATTCAAGGTAAAACAAGGTATTTTCAACCACAACACTGGCTCAGAAAACAAACTCCTGAGATTGACATGGGCTACTGTTTGCAAGAGTGCGGAGAAATTAGTTCTTTTATGGGGTGTGAATTGAAGGAGGTAGTTCCACAACATCCATTAAATTTAAAAACCCAACTAATTTTAAGTCCAGCAATTCCATGAAGGTAGAATTACACTTAGAAAAATGAAAAAGTGTCTAGCGTACGTTAAATGAGAAGTTAGTTGCTAAATAACGAGGATAATAATAATTGCATTTTTGTAAAATCACATGTAAAACAAAACAAGCTGCTGTAACAAAGAGACTCAAAAAGATAGTGGTTTAAACAAGTCAGGAATTTATTTTGCTCTTAAGTAACCGGTGAAAAGGAAGCAGTTTGAGACTGGCAGGCCAGAATCTCCATCCTCAGCACACAACTCTGACCCTTTTGTGTTACTGCTTAAGCTCCCAAAGGCAAGGTGGCCAGCAGAAGAGGGGAATGTTGAGCGAAGTAAATACCCAATTTCTTATTTCAGGGCACAGTCTGGACGTTCTCTTCACATCCCACTGCCTGTCACGTGGTCACAATTAACCATTTAGCAGAGTGTTAAGTGAGCAGCCTTAGTGTCCAGGTAAAAGGCGGGAGTCTTAGCAGGAAAGGAGAAGGGAAAAATGGACATTATAGCAGCAGTTGCTGCCACATGTATCTGCAAAGGCATAGAAAACAGCTTAGAAGAATACACACCAAATATAGTACTTATCTCTGGAACAGGAGCAAGAGGAGTGGGAGGCAGAGTATTGCTTGAAATGTTTTAAACAGTGATCATGTTTTAACTAAGGAATTTTTCACATTTCACAAAATTTTAAAATCCTTTATTGTAGCTTAATACCAATATAACATGTTAAATACATTATTTACATTGTACAAAGATTTAAAGGTCCAAAAATTATTTTTCATCTAAATGAATAAGTTATTCTACGTTGTTAAAACTATGATACTCGGAGCATCTTCCTCTAAGTGTCTCCACCCAGAGGCATGATGACAAAGTTTACCAATGTCCAAACTGAGACACAGGCAAGGCAGTGACTACCCAGGGTCTCAGCTGGTAGTAGGGCTGAGACAGGCTGGGAGTGAAGACCATCGCCATGTGACCGCATCATAACTTTTGCCAGCATTTTCTACTTAAAGAGAAGGCTACAACTTCCCTTGCTCAGTAGACTTTAGATTTCAGACAACAGAGATATGATGCCCAAGCACTTCATACTCATGAACAGCATCAGTACTTTAATCTGAGAACAAGAGGGATGCAATTTTCTTATAGGTTAAAGATAACAACAACAAAAAAAGAACTTCCCAGAAACAAAATTCATGAGTTTTGACTCCCTTCTGAGCCAAGTAGTCAAGTCTAGGATGTACTGACCCGTGTAAAAGTCTATTATTTCTAGACAATGATGGCAGAATGAAGATGATAGGATCCTCTTCCTCTAATAATAAACCACTCTAAAAACTGAATGAAATGAACAAGCCACAATCCAGAAAAAGAAGCAGAAAATCCTGCTGGAAATTATGACTGACTATGACATCTCCTGTCTAAAGGGAGGGAGTCACGGGCCAAGCTATTTAACAAAATCTCAGAAAACATAACTAAAACCCAAGTCTTCAATCAAAAGCTTCATGTTGCCTAGTGGAGCCTCTCCTCGACTCTGAAACCCAGAGCGCTCCTCTTTGAGTGGCGGAGAAGAGCACACAAGAGATCTGGACCCAGCTGCTCACTTTCAGCATGAGCTAGATGGGAGGAAGGCAAACACAACACAGAAAAATCAGAAAGAGGGAAAACAGCAAGCCAGAGAAAACAAATCTAAGAAACAAACAAACTGGACCATGACAGTTCTAGAAGACACTAAAGAAATCCAGTCAATTTAAGAAAACAAGACTTCAGAGCTGAGATGATAAAAATAACAGTGAGAAGGAAAGAAAAACAAGGGTAAGAAAACAAACTAAGGATCGAAACACCACCATAACAGAACTCTAAACACATAAACAACAACCAGAAACAGACGCAGATGAAAACCAAACCTCTAAAACTGTAGAGTCACGGTGAATGCAAAGGGAAAAGAGAGATGAAAATGACTAGACAGAGGAAAGAGAACAGTGAAGCCTGACAGAAAGTTACCGGCATCCTCAGAAAGGAAGACAGTGAGTTAAGGAAAAAATGTTCAAGGTTCCCTCCCAGCATGGAAGCAGAGAAAAGGCTGGAATGGTGGTCACCATGTGGTGATGATGGTATATCTGGGTATGCTCTGGAGTGATGTTTCTATGCATTGGTATGTGTTGGTGGTTTTATCTGTACTTACTTTTGGTTAACCTTGAGCTTTTTGCTTTTTAAAGATAACACATTTCATTTTCCTAAAACCAAGAGTCGGTGTAGGAGGAAAAATGTGCCCTTTGTTTAAAATAAAGCAACTTTAAACTGAGAAAACTATAACCTTCTGCAAATAACACATCTCATCACTTATTACCAAACTATTCCATGCTTTACAAATAAAAAACTTGCCAATTTAACAGTACCTTAATGGAAGATTGTTTAAAGGCAATCGATAGGATTCAAAAGGTAACAAATGTGATCTCTTTTTTGAGTGGCAAATGATCAGTTTAAGCATTTAAAAATGAGGTACTCAAATGATACTGTTAATAGCTACTGATGAACTGATTACCTGAACAGGTCTAACTGAATGTAAGACATGTTTTTAGCACCAATAACAAGAATTCTTGCAAGTTCTAGTCTATAGACTTCCAATGAGTAACAAGTAATGTGTTCCCTGATAGCATCTTCTGGGTAAAAGAACAAGTGTGCTCCAAGGATTAACGGTTAGGTCCCTGATTTTATAACATAATTCATTTCGGAAAAAAAGAAAAAAAGTCAACCCAGGTATTTTTAAAACTTAAGTTTTGGAGAAGAATTTCTACTTCCCTAAAGTTTTGTTTATGAGGTAGCTACCATTCAAAGTAAACATCAAATACAGCCAACTTCCACTGACAAACATGATAATCAAATAATTAATGCTTTCACCAGAAAAAGTCAACTAGAAGTCCAGAAAGGAATGTTGCTCAGCAGTACTCTGGCTTGAGTTTCCAAATGCCTTCGCCAGCAGAAGTTCTATGAAAAGTGCACAGACTTCTCAAGAGTTCTCTAAAGACACAAGACTGTGATGCTGATAACTTGGACTCGAACTCCCGCAGTATCTCCCGGGTGCTGGCCTGGCCATCAACTTCGGCCTGAAAGGCAATGAAGTTTCTCATTTCCACCAGAAGGTCATCGTGTTCTGCGCTGCAGTGCAGCGGAGCAGCAGCTTCTGGGAGGTGCCCGCTTTCACTTTCTAAGCGCTCTGGCAAAATCAGGTGGTTTCTAGCTCTCATTTTAGCCAAGAGTGAGGATGAAGCGAGGGCCCCGGATGAAGACTCTATGTCTTCAACTTTTCCACTAAAATGCTCTGACGCATGATCTTTTCCATCCTTCTTCACAGCACCATCCTGGAGAAAGAAGACCAGTGCATGGATATATTTAATCCCCTATTTATGCTCCCACTTATTTCTCCAAAGGCTCTGAGGGGCCATAAGATAACACATGTGCCCAGGGCGCTGAGGCTGATGGGGGAAGAATGAGACATCGTCTGATGCAAACGGAAAGGAGAGGAATTAAGTGTCTAAATTTACCTGCTCTTAGAGAACATTTCCTACAAAAGCCCCCAAACTACACTATCTACTTCGTCACCATCTTAAGTGGTGAGCATGGAGGGAGGGCCAGGCTTCCAGAAAAGACTTCGAGGAAAACCATCTCCAGGAGGTACGGGCTCTGTGGGCTTTTCCTGTTCTTCCTCCCAAAGTTTCTCTTATCTGGGCACCATGGGATAAGGAACAGTATCAGAGTTGTACTTCTTTTTCTTCACTTTTAAATCTTTTACTACTGTACACCTCATGAGTTTCCTCAGAACAGCAACAGAAATCTAGCTTTTCTTCGTTTTCCTACTGCTAAAAGAACGTAACACGGGAAGTCAAAAAAAGTTTCTCTACTACTAAATGTGTTCAAATTAATCTAAAAGTAGGAGTCTGAACCTCGGAATTTTCAAATTTCATAAACAACACAACCCTTAAGCAGAAAAAAAAAAAAGTATTAAACAATAAGAATATGGCCTACTATTTACTCTCAGTGAAGCACTCAAAGCATTTAGGGGGTTGCAGGAGAGGGAGAGACAGATGTGATGCTTTGGCAGCTTGTAAATTACAAACAATACTCAGGTGATTTTCTAGATCTTTATTCTAGACAGTAGTGGTGCCTCGGGCTAGCACTTCACCTCCAAGTGGGGCAGGCAGTATGGGCAGCAATACGTATCACCTACCCTGTGTGAACTTCTGGAGGACATAACAGAGATTCTACTACGGATCTTGGGTTAAAGGCTTTGTCTTTTCTAGGAAGTTAGCTAGCCCTTTTAAATTCACACAAAAGTGCTTCATAAATGCACGAAAGTGCATGAAATACAAACAGTAGATGTCATTATGCCAGTGATGTCCTTCACATGTGGAATTGAGTGAGATTTCCATGGCAGTTCAATCAAGTAAATCTTGTGAATAAAAGTGGGAAGGCTATCAGATTACCTGGCATTTTTCCTTTGGAGATGCTGAAGAGGGATGCTGCACAGAGAAACTGGAGTTCCTTTTCTGACCGAATCTGCTCCTAAGTAAGGAAGAGTCACAGTTGATAAAATGTTACTTTGTGACTTAGAGATGAGAATGTCCTTCCAACACCTAAACTCTTGGAGAAATTTTCTTCTGCATGGTTATTTTCTCACAGCTGTGATGCTTCTGCTCTACCCACTCCAGTTCAGATCAGTCGTGTCCGACTCTGCGACCCCATGAACCGCAGCACGCCAGGCCTCCCTGTCCATCACCAACTCCCGGAGTCCACCCAAACCCATGTCAGATTCCTATACTTTTCTGGGAAATTACTACTGCATCTCAAGGTAAGAACCACTCAATATCCTTGCTCAAGTCACAGTGGAAACCACCCTCGAATTCTAGGTAGGAAAACTACTCTAAAAGAGCAGAGTAATTATTGATTGCTGAAACATAGCTAATCATCTTATTAAAGTTTAATTGTTATTCTATAACTCTTACTATTTTATAATATCACCTCTTAAGCAAAAGAGATTTCTCCTTTCCTCAGAAAATTAGCTCTGGAAAGGAAGGAATGAAAGCAAAGAAGGTAAGATGATAAGTGTACTTCTCTTAAGTTGTGCACATCTGGCTGGCCCAATCCCTCCCTGAGGGATTTGCTCCTCCTACAGATAAATAGCAGGAGTGTCTCCGCCTGTCCTGACTTTATTTCCAGCCCGGCCAGTTTGGCCTCCTCACAAGCATGTCAGGGTGGCGACCTCTTACTTTTTTCCCGCTGCTGCACCAGCAAGCCCTCTGTGGCCAGTCCAAGTGGGAACACCAGACGCTGCTCCCAGACACTGCTGCCGAGAGAGTCTCAGTGCTTTGAGGGCATCCTGAGCCACGCGGTTGGCCTCCGCCTCCACCAGGACATAGTCTGGACTGGCTCCATCCATGATGGCGTCGTGCTTCATGACACTGTGCACACCCACTGGCAAGAGCAAAGGAAACCGTGAACACGCTATTTCAGCTCAGACACAATCACACGTTCTCCTCTGTCCAGGCTAGTGTGTTCTGGGTGGAGGAAAAAAGCATCAACATTTTTGGCTGCTATTCACCCATGACCACCAGGACCCACAAACTTTTACAAACGGTGCGGATCTTCACCTGCATCTCTACCCAGTGAGGGAAGGGCTGTCAACTATCACTGCGTTGTATCATCAAAGCATAATGCTTTAATTACCACACTTCCACAAGCTCTTCCCTGCTATCTGGAAAATTTTAAAACCTTCTACTAATGTATCCTCTATTGAAGGGGGAAAATAAAAAAGTATAAACAAAAATTACATAATTTCTAAAAAGTAATGATCACAGAAACACTACACACCAGAAGAATTCAATACAGTCACAGGTGGAAAATTCATAGACCTAAATATTTATATTAATAAAAACGAAAGAACAAAATTAAGTGAACTGAATTTCAAGCCAGTTTTATAAAAATTAGGACCAAAAACATTAAAACAACAACAAAAACAAAAAGGAAGAAAGTACTGAAGATAAAATCAAAAATTACAGAGACAGAGAACAACCATGGATCTAATTAATTAATCAAACTCCTGGTTTATTGAAAAAAAAATCACGAAACAACCTACTGGTTTAACCTGATCAAGGAACAAAGAGGGAAATAGACAAAAATTGCAAATGACAAGGGGGAAATTATCTTGAAATAGTCAATTTAAAAAAATTATTACAAGAGTATTTTCTACACCTCCACGCAAATAAACTTGAAAATTAAATAACATACATAATTTCTTAAGAAAGCAGATCAGGAACTGTAGGAAAAAACAGAGAAAGTTACCAATGAACTACCTTACAAGAAAGCACCAAGCCCAGAGGCTTTTCGTCTGAGACACTGTACGTAAGCCTGCTTTCCTGAATAGAGACCCATTCAGAGACCTTTGGTAACTCAAGACCGTCACCTTGGGAACACAATGACCTGTGAGGCCTGAGCGAGACAGTCCCAGGGATGATTCAGCTGTGCAGGCTGGCCTGTCCTACAGGGTCCTGAGCAACTGTTAAATCTGCTTTCCTGATGCTTCTCCCTTGATATTAGCTATCAGCTCTCCTCCTTCCAGAGTGCCTGCCTCTGGCCATGCCCCTTCCTCTCCCCGTGATCTGTCACTTGACTCTCCTGTGGCTGGAAAATCAGATATATAGAGCATGCAGAGAAATATTCTATGAATGTTCAGGTGGTACAAATCTGTCTTAAGCATTGCACCCCTCCTGCGTGTGGTTAGAAGTCAGGTCCCACTGTTCGCTCAAGGTTCAAATTCTCCTAGGAAAGAGAGGTGAAAATGATTTTTAAAGATGTCAGTACAGGGCTCCGCTGGTGGCTCAGTGGTAGAGAGTCTGCCTGCTAATGCAGGAGGGACAGGTTCGATCCCTGATCCAGGAATATCCCACATGCCTTGGCGCAGCGAAGCCCATACGGCACTATTGAACCTGTGCTCTCCAGCCCTCGGGCAGCGACTACTGAGCCCACAGCTACTGACGCCCGTGCGCCCGAGAGCCTGTGTTCCTCAACAAGAGGCCGCCGCAGTGCGAAGCCTGCATGCCGCAACTAGAGGGGAGCCCCTGCTCACCACAACCAGAGAAAAACCTGCACAGCAAGGAAGACCCGGCTCAGCCAAATATAAATAAATTAAATTATTTCTGAAAATGTCGGAACACTTCAAACCTGACTTCTAGAAGGAAAACTACTTCCAGTTGAGTGCGCATTCTGCTCTGTCAGGGATGCCTGCTCCCACAGAAGCAGCCCCTCGGCTCTACCCCTAGCACACCTGTGGCAAGTTCAGCCAAAGGAGTACCTGATTTTCTGAAAAGCTTCTCCAGGACGTAGTCGTCATGGCTGCGTTCCTTGGCCTCGCTCTCATTTTCATTGTCTCGCCTCCGGTACTGCCTCTTCTTCACCAGGTGTGGAATTCGAGTTCCCTCAAACTTGGCGTCTCTGCGGTGCTTAGAGCTCTTCGGCTTTTGATTCGGCCCCAGGTGTTTCTCCATGGTCTCTTCTGCCACATGATGTTTCATTTTCGATTTGTGTTTATAAAAATTATTTTCCGTTTGCTCATTCTCCCAAAGAGGTTCTCCCTGAACCTGGCAGCTTTCTCTTTTATCAGAAAGACTCTCCTTTTCATTGATGCTTTCCTCACCAGACGTCCCACACGTTCTGCTGATTCTTGGAGAATCTGAACTGTCCCCGTTTTCATGACTCGCTAAGGACTCCGGTGGTCTGGAGACTGTATCTGTCTCTTCTCCAAGCCTCTCACTGCTGGTTAGACTATGAGGTATCTGAGCGGCATCATTCAAAGGAATGCCTTGGTCAGAAGTTACTGCATTCACTTCAGCGCCTGATCCTCCTACAGATGTCTCTTCCAATGACATGGCATCATTTGCAGATGTCTTACAATCAGGGAACTTTTTGCCCACTGGGACATTCTGGTCTGTTCCACAGGCCAGCTGAAGTCTTCTTTTTAAATGGCGTTTGGGTGTCTGAACATCTGAACCAGTTCCTTTGAAAGAGAAAAACATGCTAATGTCATACTCCATAATCCTTACATATTTCATTACTTTAAGTTAAATTATTGCACGGAATACCTGCAAAAATAGCACTTGTTTCAGTGCTCTGGGATGTATCAGGACTACTCAGAGTAAACAGCTCATAAAGATCATTGGACTTGAAAAATCGTCTTTGCTTTGGATCTTTTAGCACTCTATTTGTCAAAAACTGCTTGAAGATTTGTCTAAAAAGATAAAAATTAAGCTGGTATGAAACAATGTTTGGCTGCACCTTAGGATTCTAAACTTATAGCAACTGTTTATTAATAAGGTTAAAAACAATCAGATTCATCAAAGACATTTTAAAAAAAGCACACACAATAAGCCATCTAAGCTTATTTTAATGAGAAACAAAAAATATGAGAAATTATTTAAAAAAAAACATCTCTCTCTCAAATTACAGCAACTATTTCTCTGAGATGGCAAGATTTCTTGAGTAATACTCCTTAAAAATTCCCTGCTCCAAAACCTGGTGGCATGCCTCTCCCTCTTACACACCACAGCCTGGAAAGCAGCTTCTGGTCAAGGGGTGCAGCTGAGTGTACTGACCGGTGGTAAATCTTTTCTTCAATGGTGCCTGCGGTTAGAAGCCTATACACCGTCACCTGCTTCTTCTGGCCTATCCTCCACGCTCGCTCCCGGGCCTATAGCAGAGAAAAAAGGGAAAAAAAGAAAGTGAAGTCGCTCAGTCGTGTCCGACTCTTTGCGACCCCACGGACTGTGGCCTACCAGGCTCCTCTGTCCATGGGATTTTCCAGGCAAGAATACTGGAGTGGGTTGCCATTTCCTTCTCCAGGGTACAGCAGAGAAATGTGGCTCAACAAGGGCCCTTCTCAGCAACAAGCGCTGACTAACAGCCAGTCACTTCCTTCCACTCCCCAAATTAGAACTTTGGCTAATGAGGCTAAATACACCCAAGGCCTGTTAAGGAAGACAAATGGGCAGGCGACAAAACAGACCAAGCCAGCTCTACCTGAAAAACAACGGTGTCAGTTTCCTCCCACGTCCTCTCTTCACCCACGTCTGGTGTGGATGCTACGGGTAAACTGAGAAGACCCTCCCTCCAAGCAGAAGACAAGACACAGCCAGGATGTGAGCTCTACGCTGAGGCTAACATGGCATGGGGGGATGCTCCTGAGTGTAAGCCATCAGACAGTATGTCACCAACACAGTCCTTTAAGAAAATAAACAGACCTGCGTGTCTGTGCTTGGGTTCCAGTCGGGATCATAGATGATGACGCGGTTTGCGCCCGTCAGGTTGACTCCTAGGCCACCCACCCGAGTGGTCAGAAGAAACACAAATATGGATGTGTCCTAGAGGTGAGACATATGATACTCGGTATGCACATGGAAAGTCAGTTACAGCTGTTCACCTCAGCCTTCACATGTTCTACACATGGAAGCCTGGTTGCAGTACAAGCAATGGATTATGCTGTAGAGACCTTTGGTCAGTCAAGATCCCAACTCACAGCTTCTGCTTTTCATAGCAATTATATTATCAATGTTTGAAAACTGGATTTTTAAAAAGGAATACACATTCTTTGTTTAAACACACACACACATCCCATTAACCCAGAAATGCATCTAGTTAAAGCTGCCCAATCCCAGATGTAGGCACTGTGGGTGCAGACCTCTCCTTCCATCCCCTCTGCACAGTGGCATCATGTGACTTCATGGTTCTGTTCACTTGTTACCTCATTGTATCTTGTAATCAGTGGTTGTCTGGAAGCTATCGCCGTGGTGCCATCCATCTTGAGATAGGAATAGTTTTGGGCTCTGAGAAATACTTCAAGGATGTCTAACATCTGTTTGGGAGAAGGGGTGGAGGATGTAAGAGTTTAAAAATCAAAGATACGCCTCCAGTGAGTATGCGACACTCATATAAACAGGATCACACCTTCCCCAACAGGCTTAAATTAAAAGGGGTTTCTTGGTTCGAGGCGGATAAATAAAACTACTACAAGAGTATTTTTGGTATTTCCAAACTGTCCTTACAAATTTTGTAAAAAGCAGGACATCTGAGTTCAGACAAAACTCACCTGCACCCCAAAATCACATGGCATTAAGATCTCTTTTTAAAAAAGCCATCTTCTGGGCACCAACTCTAAATAAAGATCCACCTCCTGAAGAGCTTTGCAGCTTGCCACTTCAGTATCAGTGGGTGGATTTGCCTTTGGAATCATTTTAAACCATATCCCATTTTTTTTTTTATTATTGGTTATAAGTCATAAAGAACCAACTTGCTTCTTGTATGAGGCTTGTATACGCACCTGTCTGGACTGAGAAAACAGCAACACTCGTTGGCCCTGCTTGTGCCATATTTTCAGCAAGGACTCAACAACTATCATTTTCCCAGAACGTTTCCAGTATCCAAACTGATCTTCCCCTAGTTCCTCGTCTGGAATGCCTTTAAGAGTCTTGGGGCCTCCAGAATAGAGATCAGGGTGATTGCAGATTTTTCTTAGGGCTACAAGTCCAGAGAAAATCTATGGTACAAAAGAATTATGTCCACTCAGATCACCCCATGTAAAATAATATTCACTCAAGAAGGAAAGGAAGGAGGCTGTTCAATACATAATACAGATTAAGAAGTAATCCTTCATCAGCTTTTTAGTTTTCTCCCCAATCACAGCATATTAGGAATGGGAAGAACCTTTATACATCTTTTCCTGACAGGGCAAGTTCTCTAAAAACAAAGTCCTGTTGGACCAAACATATCTACTGGGGTCATATTCAATTGCTGATGATTCTCCCTCTAGAAAAAAAGGTTCACAGTATATAAAAAACTGGTTCACATTTTAAACATAAATAAGAAATATCATGCCCATTCTCAATGGAAATCTGGGCTTCCCTGGTGGCTCAGATAGTTAACAATCTGCCTACAATGCAGGAGACCTGGGTTCAATCCCAGGTCTCTGGGTTATAGCAAGAGCCCTTGGAGAAGGGAATAGCAACTCACTCCAGTATTCTTGCCTGGAGAATTCCATGGACAGAGGAGTCTGGCAGATTATAGTCCATGGGGTCTTAAGGAGTTGGACATGATTGAGGGGTCCCAAATAGGAAAAGAAGTACATCAAGGCTATATATTGTCACCCTGCTTATTTGACTTATATGCAGAGTACATCATGAGAAACGCTGGGCTGGAAGAAGCACAAGCTGGAATCAAGATTGCCGGGAGAAATACCAATAACCTCAGATATACAGATGACACCACCCCTTATGGCAGAAAGTGAAGAACTAAAAAGCCTCTTGATGAAAGTGAAAGAGGAGAGTGAAAAAGTTGGCCTAAAGCTCAACATTCAGAAAACTAAGATCATGGCATCTGGTCCCATCACTTCATGGCAAACAGATGGGGAAACAGTGGAAACAGTGGCTGACTATTTTTTTGGGCTCCAAAATCACTGCAGATAGTGACTGCAGCCATGAAATTAAAAGATGCTTACTCCTTGAAAGGAAAGTTATGACTAACCTAGATAGCATATTAAAAAACAGAGACATTACTTTTTCAACAAAGGTCCATCT
This sequence comes from Cervus canadensis, assembly GCF_019320065.1. Classification (NCBI taxonomy): domain Eukaryota; kingdom Metazoa; phylum Chordata; class Mammalia; order Artiodactyla; family Cervidae; genus Cervus; species Cervus canadensis. The sequence goes on along the minus strand of NC_057393.1, from coordinate 56,602,164 downwards.
AGTCAAGGCTATGGTTTTTCCACTAGTCATGCACGGATGTGAGAATTGGACTATAAAGAAAGCTGAGCACTGAAGAGTTGACGCTTTTGAACTGTGGTGTTGGAAAAGACTCTTGAGAGTCCCTTGGACTGCAAGGAGATCCAACCAGTCCATCCTAAAGGAGATCAGTCCCAGGTGTTCACTGGAAAGACTAGTGTTGAAGCTGAAGCTCCAATACTTTGGCCACTTGATGCAAAGAGCTGACTCATTTGAAAAGACCCTGATGCTGGGAAAGACTGAAGGCAGGAGGACAAGGGGAGGACAGAGGATGAGATGGTTGGATGGCATCACCAACTCAATGGACGTGGGTTTGGGTAGACTCCAGGAGTTGGCGATGGACAGGGAGGCCTGGTGTGCTGTGGTCCATGGGGTCGCAAAGAGTCGGACACGACTGAGCGACTGAACTGAACTGGAGTGACTAAAATTTAGGGAAATCTGCCATGTAACTTAGCAAATGCATTTAAATATTATACTCCTAAGTACCTCACTAGAAGTTCTATAGTTTACTATGTGAGTCAGGGGTTTGAAGTTCCATTGACTTTTACATTAGTATATCAGAAAACATGCCACGTGGAAAATACACAGATGGAAACAATGTGTGGGATGGTTCACAAGGCAGAGGGCTTAGGAGCCCCAGAGAGAGAGAGCCCACCTGGCCACCCACAAGCAAGCAGGCACCTTTTACAGCTTTCGGCCCGTGACTCAAGTCACACTCACAGGTATAAAAGTTCAAGTGGAAAAGATAAACCACAAATTGAGCAATAATCAGAGAGTATGGTTGTTCTAACTAGTAAACAGATAAACAACACACGATCTGAACAAAGCAGGAACACCGTCAGGACTCCCCAGAGTCATCTGTAACTGATCTTTCTTCCTTGAGATCTCTGCTGTCCAACACAGCAGTCATGAGCCACGTGTGGCCACTGAACACGTGAAGTGTGGCAAGTCCAAACTAAGATGTGCTACCCATGTAAAACACCCAATTCTGAAGACTCAGTACAAAAACAAGAGTAAAATATGTCAGTAATTTAAAATTTTTGATTACATACTAAAATGATATTTTAGATATGTCAGGTTAAATAAAATATCTTATTAAAGCTGATTGTACCTGTTATGCTTTTCACCTTTTTTAATGTGACCATTAGAAAATTTAAAATCACACACATAGCTTGTATTCTCTATCCAGCACTGGACAGTGCTGATCCTACCCACCTAAGGCTTCACAATTTGGAGGCATGTGAAGATAAGTCAGGGGACATACAGGAGAGATGAATAAATGTGAATGGTTTAGAAACCCCCTAAAGATGCCAACGATAGATGAAATAAACTACTAAGAGATGGTTAAAAGAACAAAAATGACTTGATCTGGAAGAAAAAACATGTAGACATCATGGGACACAGGAAGCCTTGTCAGCCATATTCATCTCCATCTGCCTCCATGTAGGGGCAGGACAGTGAATTTCAGAGCATTCCCTGCTCCTCAGCTGTGCCTCCAACGAGGACGAACCAAAGACTAAGGAATTTTACATGTCAAATAAATAAAATATAGTTCACACTTTAAGATACTGAAGCACAAAGAAGTTGAAGAGTTTACATGGAGCTTCTGACTAAAGCTGATGATAAACTTACTACGTAGGCTTAATAAAGAGACATTTACACACATATATTGCTGAGTATGGCCAATAACTGAAATGCTATTACTTATACAAAAATGCATTATAATAATTCTTCCTCCATGCACCCAGCAGCCCTGGGCTGCTCCAGACTTTCTACATAGGGCTGGCAATCCCTGTAGGACCCACCGTTCACAGACCCCGTGGTCTAGTGCATTTTTCCACTAGACCACATGGTGCTGGGTTCAAATGTTAACAGTGCTGCAGTACAGATAAAAAGGCAGCATTCTCAAATCTTGTGTTCTCTTACTTCTGGAAGGGCTTCAAAGGAAGTAAAGGTTCACACCCAAACATTTTCAAGACGGTAACACTAGTCAATCTCTGACTAGTACTAGTCCCCTTTCCTCCCCCATGTCCCTGGGTCCACAGCTCTCTCTCTCCAGCTTCTCTTAATATTATTTGGCTGACCTGCATCTCTCCATTGAGAATCCTGTAAACTTCTTTGGAATCAATGAAATTTTGGTAGACTTTATGTTGTTCATCTGTAAGACGGCAAAACAAGACCTAGACGGAGAATAAAAAAAATAAAGACAAAAAAACTTAACAGTACAAAATACTAAAATAACAAAATCAACTAATCAAAACAAGCATGATGTATATAATCTTCACAGTGTGTCTCTTATTAAAAATAAAACAAAGCAAAAATACATCTTAGAGCTGAACAATGAACAGGTCCCTCCTTCACAGCCCCTCCATCTCCATCATCTATCCACCTTGTGATCCCCATGCCCCATGGTCCCCACCCCACTTTCTCTGAGTCTCTGAAGCCTGGCTTCCTGCTCCCAAGGAAGTTCAGGACCAGTTTCACAGCCCTTCCTCCATGCCAGCCCCCAAGGGCTCAGACCCTCTCAGCTCGCAAGCCCCTCACCCAGACTTCACTTCAGCAAGTCCAACCAGGCTCCAAAACGTTGCCTGGCACCCCCTTTCCTGAGTTCTAAGCCACACACAAGATTACCAGACTGGTCTCTGACAACAACCCCTACCCTGCCGGCCAACTGCGCCTACGACTCCACGCCGCTGCCTCTGTCTCAACCTCTGATTCATGTTGATGTATGGCAAAAACCATCACAATATTGTAAATTATCCTCCAATTAAATAAAATAATTTTTTTAAATCCAACAAAAACAACAAAAATAGAAACTGAAGCTATCAGGCCTGATCAATCTCAAAAATAATCGATCAATACTTCTTCATCTGCCACATGTGGTTATTTTCCTTTATTTTCAGAACAGGCCCCTTCGTGAGGTCCAGGACAACCCTTCCATCTTTGTACTAGATCCAAAAACCTACTCATCCTCATCAGGTCAGTGCTCCATGCCTTAGATGCTCCAAAATCCAAGGGGAAAAACTCCCTGAAAGAATATGCACAGTGACCACCTCTTCTTGCCTTCTAGTCATTCCTGAGTCCAGAAGGCTCACATGTCACAGGCAGGTGTATACGGTAGACCCACCTGCCCCATAGCACCAGCAACCACACCTGTTAGCCTCACCAATTCTATATGTGAAAAGCAGAAAGAATGATAGGTACATTGTGCTTTAGGAATGTTTTGATAATTCCTGGTTTTACAGACCTGTTCGTTTTTATCTGGCAAAGAAAGGCTCATTTTGACATCTGACTTCATTCTCCGCAGTAAGTATGGATTTATGGTATCTCGTAAGACGCACGCACACTTATAAGCAGTTTTAACCTTTAATAAGAGAAAAGGGGAAACAATTACCCTGTCTAAGGAATGCATTTGCTCTTACCTCACAATTGATTCTGAAGTTTAAATTCTTTTTTAAAAAAGAATGATCGATGGTTGTACAAAACTATTGGAAAATGGTTTGGAAAATTTTAAGTTCCATACATTCCAGGGTGCAATATCTTTCATAAGATGATCAGTAAAAACAAACAACAAAAAAAAAACTCATTAACCAAAAATATACAAAAGAGCAACCAGGTAATTTTGTGCCCTCTTCCCCCTCCATTTAATTACTGTTATATATTTAAACCCTAAAGTAGAGATTTATTTAGTGCTTGACCCCACCCCACCCACCCCCCGCAGGGAAAAAACTGCTTTCAAACAAATCTCAGTTTATAATCTTATATTCTCCAATGGCCACAAAGGGGCTGCTACTTCACAAAACTGAAGATCAAACGCTAACTCTAGGGAAACACCGCAGCAAGGGAAACAGCAGATAATAAGCAGAGATTACTGCCCACAGGAGATTCGGAGCATAAATTCAAAGAAAGCCCTATGATCCCAGAAATGAAAGGTCACTCCAGCCTAAAATGCAGCATATGGCTCTGTAATGGAGCACGGCCACATGAGATGGGTATTAACTGTCCAGAGAAAAACAAAGACCCACAGCACAGGAAACCACTCCCCCTGCAATTTACTTAAAGGCAAACAAAGAATTCAATAAATTATTGATATTTAAAAAAGTCTAAATAGGCTTAACAACCTACTATATACTAGTTAATGGAACAAGAAAATCTCCAACCAAAGCTTAAACTTAAGTTACTGGCAAAATGAATAAAAAAAAAGAGCTTGACCATAATATATTAATACAGAAAAATTCATGTTAAAAAATTAACATGGTAGAAAAGAAAACACTTCCAAATATCCTAAGAACACCTCACTCATGTCTGTATGTGTGCTAAATCGATTCAGTCATGTCCAACTCTTAGAAACCCTATGGATTGTACCCGCGGGCTCCTCTGTCCATGGAATTCTCCAGGCAAGAATACTGGAGTGGGTTACCATACCCTCCTCCAAAGGATCTTCCCAACCCAGGGATCGAACCTGTTTCTCTTATGTCTCCTGCATTGGTAGGTGAGTTGTTTACCATCTGAGCTACCCAAGAATGGCAACTATGGCATCACCGACTCGATGGACATGAGTTTGAGCAAGCTCCAGGAGTTGGTGATGGAAAGGGAAGCCTGGCACGTTGCAGTCCATGGGGTCACAAAGAGTCGGACACGACTGATCAACTGAACTGAACTGATGGTCTTAAAAAAAAAGGAGCAAATAATAGCAACACCCTTGCTCCCAAGGACTTTACAATCTAAAAAAGGAAAAAAGACAAGTGCACAAATTTCTGAAACAAAGACTTCAAGTAAGAAACAACACTACATTTACATCATTTCAAAGTATTGAAGAATGGAACACTAAGAAACGTCATTTCTGGGATATTCTTGCCAATAATGTGTAACCTGATTCCAATCATGAAGAACGGAAAGACAAACCCAAGGTAAGGCACACTCCACAAAATAACAAGCCTGTAGTCTTCAAAAATGTCAGGTCATGCAGGCAAAAGAAAGCTTAGAGGAACTGTGTCAGATGAAAGGAAACTGAAGAGACATGGGAATCAATGGAACAACTGACACAATGTAAATGACATACAGATTAAATAACAGAATTACATCACTGCTACAGACTGTCTCCTGATGTGGATGTTAGACGGTTATGTAAGACATCTCTGTTCTTAGTAAATACAACTGAAGGATGTAGAGGAAAGGGGTATAGTGTCTGCAACTTACATACATGATTCAGAAAAAAAGAAGAAAAACTTTGTGTGCATGTGTGAGAGGTAGGGGAGAGGGTGGGAAGGAAAGAAAAGCAAATATGGCAAAATGTCAGCAAAATGCTAAAAACCAGGGAATCTGGGTAAAGAGTATACAGGGGTTCTTTTTACAATTATTGTAACTTTCTCTTAAGTTTGAAATTATCCCAAAATAAAAAGTTAGGAAAAAAAACAAAAATCAGGATACCTAAAGGATAACGGGGACTCAATGGAAGAAGAGAGCTCTGATAAAAGTTAACTGAAGATCAAAACTCATTTAATCTCAAAATTTTAAAGGTATTAAATTGGTTTTTGATAGTCCTCCAATTTTAAAGATCTAATATCCTTTTTCTAGTTTTAATATTTCAAAATATGTGACCACCTCTTTTGGTGGCAGGCTTTATTTCTGTTATAACCTGGCAGGTACAAGCCCAGCCTGAGGGCTGTGCAGGGACCTTGCCCCCAAATGTCACAAACTGCCCTCCAGTTGGCCTTTCCTCCCGATGTTTCTGTGTGTGACAATCCCACTCTATCAGTCACCCAGGCCTGAAACCTCAGAGGTAAGCTGCAGCAAGCTTGTCCAGTCTCCCCCCACCCAATTTCCTTTATCAGTTTTCTTATCCACCTCCACATCCTGTTTGTTCTGTCAAAAAAACACCACCCAGGACTCTTGCTCTCCACCTTCTTTTCTCAGGATCACCACCCACAACCAGGTCCAGGCTCTCCTCACCCTCACTCCCAACAACTCCGGCAGGTCCCTCAAAGCCAGCCTCCCTCCTCCCTCCCACAACTACCTGCAGCCTGAGTAACCCTCCGAGCACAGCTGTTCCCAGCCTCCTGCTCAGACACCTTCAGTGGCTTTTCCCTAAGCGTTTCGGCCTCCCTTCAAGACCCCACTGCCAGAATCCCCAGCTTTCCTGCAACTCCCCCACAAGCATCTCCAGTTGAGTCGAGCATGTCTCTTCATTGCCCGTGGCCATACAGAGTAGCTGATGCATATGGCTGCTCTAACCTAGAATGTGCCACTCTTTCCAGCCTGTTTTCCCAGAATCAGGTTAAAGGATATATGTCTTCTGAAATCTTCCCTGGTTTCCCCTTTTCTAAGCTTTTACACTACTTTATAAGATGCACTACTCCAATTTGCACCATTATATGCTGTCTAGAACGAATTCACTCTTGTCTCATAATTCTGACTGCTCTTGAATATTTTACATGATTTTTTAAAAACTCATCTGGAAAGTTATGTGCTTTTGAGCAAAAATAACTTTGTGATTTTTATAAGCTGGGCCATTCACCTTACATTGTGAAAGACTTGGCTACAAAGTATAGTATTTAGTAGGACTGTTTTAAGTATAAAATGCCAGAAGTGTTACCTGGCCAATACATTACCTGTACCGGGGAGGCGTTTGAATAACCCCCCATGGTGATGGGGACTGAGAACTGCTCCATGAACACAGGCAATGTACCCAGCTTTCCAGGGAAGATGAAGTCAAAGAGAGACCACAGTTCTCGGAGGTTATTCTGCATTGGTGAGCCAGACAGGATGATGCGATGAGGCGTGCGAAACTATTACCGTAAAGAAAGGACTTTTCTATTAAATTCACCTTTTAACATATGATCACCAACCCTACCCAAAAACACTCCCATGCAATCCTGTCATTTAACACAACTACATATCATTTTGGTCTCCTCTAAAATGTAGACATTTTATGCAACTTCAATTCTTCAATTACACATAGATAAAAAATATACATACATAGATAATGTATATATATGGAAGAATTTTTCTTATTGTTCAAGTTGAAGACTATGGACTAGAGTTGGATGTGGTTATATTCTAACAACTGATCTGTACAAGACACATTCAGTAATATCAACAATTAGAATCTGAGAAAACATGATTAAGGGTAAGAACAAAAAGTGTTCAGCATTAAGGCAAAACATGTATTTCAAACTCCTTATGCAAAAGCACAAGGAAAGAATCCCTAAGTGTGTTATTAAAAGCAGAGAGTTTATTCTCAATGAAACATTATCCACCTGGAAACCCCCTTGTTATAAGAGGTCACACCTGTTTGCAAGCAAGGGTGATGGCAGCATTTGGATTTCGAATTTTGTGTCCCTCATCCAAGATCACATAGTGCCAGTCATGCCTGCTAATATCATCTTGCATCAGTCGAATGTAGGAGTAAGAAGTGATCAAAATCCCGTGACAATGAGCAATGTCTCGAACTAGTTTCTCCTAAAACAATGACAAAATGGCAAAGCCAGTTTTAAATAAGTTAAATGAACATGACTGTTTTTTCAATTCTTTTTTTTTTAATTAGAGGATAATTGTTTTACATGTTGTGTTGGTTTCTGCCGCACAATGTGAATCAGCCATAATTTTATATATATATACACACACACACATATCCCCTCCTTCTTAAGCCTCCCTCCCCTTCCCATCCCAAGCATGACTCTTAAAATCAACCTTTCAACCATGATACAATATAAGGCACTTTATAAATATATACATAAACATAAACGTAATACATACAACCTAGTTATGTATTATCACACTGGAAATCTACTTTATGTTTCATTAATCTGTAAGTTGTAAATGCTGATAATATTTCACTATTGTGGGGGAAGAGAGTCAAAGAAAACCAGAAAAAGATGTAACATGTAAATTGCCCAAATTTTATTTTTTAAAAATACCCTTTGTGTTAATCCGTATTAAACGTCCTTCCACTTTAAACTGGGCTTCCCTGGTGGCTCAGACAATAAAGAGTCTGCCCACAGTGCGGGAGACCTGGGTTCAATCCCTGGGTTGGGAAGATCTCCTGGAAAAGGAAATGGCAAACCACTCCAGTATTCTTGCCTGGATAATCCCATGGATGGAGGGGTCTGGCAGGCTACCATCCATGGGGTCACAAAGAGTCGGACATGACTGAGCAACTTCACTTTCACTTTTCACTTTCATATTAAACTTAAAACAAGGTAGATGAAAAATGATTTATTATTTTAAAACAAAAGCAAGAAAAGGAAGGAAAAGTCAAGGCGACAAGAAGGACAAATCCAGGGGCTCTAATGATGTGTAACATGAATTCAAGGAGGACAGAGTACAAGGGATTAAAAGAAGTGATTTTTTAAAATGATACCAAAAAATTCTGAGAAGAGCCTGGAGTCCACGGAGCAAGACACTCCTGAGTGCCAGGCGGACACAATGAAAAAGCCATACACCTAGACATATACCAACTAGATATCTGAATTCCAAAAATAAAGACAAGAGAAATGCTGTAGCTTCTAATTAAAACAAAACAGATTTTTTTAAAAAGATTCCCTTCAGAAGAAAAGGACTCTACCTGTGTTGACTATCTTTTCTGCAACACTAAAAATGTCAGAGAGCAAAGGGAAAATCTTTCCATAATTCTAAGAAGAAAGCAAAGACTCTGGAATTCTGCACTGATCCAAATTAGCAGTCATGCTTGCCAGAAAAAAATAAATTCTACCTTTAGACAGGCAAGGACAAAAAATAAACTAGCAGGAGATGGCCTAGCAATGGCATGCCACATCCAGCAGGTGCAGGGGTGCTGTTACTATAAGAACGTAGTCCCTTTGCCTGGTGGGAGCAGGGGGCTGAGGACTCCACACTCTGCACTGGAGCAGACAGCAGAGCGCCCCACCCGAGGCTCAGCACGGACGGGGGGCTCACAGCACCTCTGAGAAAGGACAGGGTCCTTACTAACCCCAACTTACAGATGACAGAACTGTGGCTTAGAGAGAGTAAATAACATTATCAGGTCACAGAGCTGGGAAGTGGTGGAGCAGGATTTGAGTGTAAAAAAGAAGCCAACTCCACAGCTAGTATTAACTAAGTATTAGGCAACACTGCCTCTTACTTAACTACGAAAGAAAATATTTTTAAGGGAAGATTACATGTAATATACTTACCAATCTTAAATTATTACAACAGTAATTAAACATTAAAATATTGTTTTAAATACTAATGAAACTGTTAAGAAAGAATATAAAATATATATATATATATATATAAAGAATCTATTTTTGCATTACTGCAAGTCCAAGTTAACAACCAAGAGTGAGAACAGGAGAAAAATAAGAGTGTACTTAAAAAAAAATCCCTTATCCAAGGCTAGAATGGGGTGTACATAGGTAATGAATACTGTTTAATTCTTTACCATGACAGAAAACAGGCTAAAGTACATTTGCAAAAGATGTAAGCCCATTTACTGATAATAGCTGGTGCTGCTGTTCAGTCACTAAGTCATGTCCAACTCTTTGTGACCCCATGGACTGCAGTCCATCAGGATCCTCCATCCACAGGATTTCCCAAGCAAGAGTACTGGAGTGGCTTGCCATTCCTTTTCCAGGAAATCTTCCCAACCCAGGGATAGAACTGGGGTCTCCTACATGACACACAGACTCTTTAACACTGGGAAGTCCTAATAATGGGAGTTTAGTCGTGTGTCTTCGGCATAAATATCTGAAAAGAAACAGATTGTAGGACTATCAAACCACTGTCAGGGAAAGAAAGGAACAGGAAATAGACAGGTGGTTTCAGACCTAACTGCAGAAGGAAATGGCAACCCACTCCAGTACTCTTGCCTGGAAAAATCCTATGGACAGAGGAGCCTGGTGGGCTACAGTCCATGGGGTCGCAAAGAGTCAGACATGACTGAGCAACTAAACTTAAAAAACTAAACTTCAGACCTAACATTTATTTTGGGGTTGCTATGTGACAGTGGGCTGACAGCAGTGACATTTTCACTAGGAGAGTGTGGCCAAAACCTAGACTGGCACTGAGAATTAAGTACATGGGAACCATTAAAGATATACCAAGGAAATGCAAACAAAAACCTGTGGGACACGGCCCCGCTTCTTAGAATTCAACATTAGAAGGGAGAGGAAGCCTAAAGGCAACTGAAAGTTTAAAAGTCAGGATCCAAAGGATCTGAGGCTTGCCATCAGTGAGCTCCTTCTGACAACTCTCAGCAGAGCCTCAGCCCACATAAAGGGCCTTGTTCCTCACACCCCACTGAGGCTGAAATCAAACCAAGCAGCCACAGCAAGGGGTGAAAAAGGGACAGTGAGACAGGAAGATAAAACCAAGAACTAGTGAAGCTTAAGGACAAAACTTTGTAGAACTGATAAAGAAAAAATGTAAACAGCTCTTCGAAAAGACCCCAAAAGAGAGAGACCTCGGTAAAGTCAGCCTGAAGAAAAGACTAACATGGCAACATGAGAAATGTTAAGAGTCACCACAGAGGCAGTGAACACAAAATATCAGCCAATGCAGTGTGCAACTTAATGCCATCTGAAACCTGACAGAGGACGCTTACTAAAAATAAATAAATTACCAAAATGGACCCAAGAAAAATGAGACAAACCAATCAGACCCGTTCTTAAGGACTTGAAAACAATGTTAAACTTTTCCCACCAGAAGTCTACTAGACCCAAGGGTTTTATGAGTGAAGTAGGTATCAATTCTGCGATTTAAATGGCTCCAAAATACAGAACAAGAAGACTAGCAAAACCCTGTTTTCAAACCTGACAGAAGCAATATACTCACATGTACCCCTCAGTAGAGATCCATTGCTTTATAAATAAAAATTTAGCACTATATTAAGTGAATAAGGCATCACAGGAGTAGAATCACTAAATATTAGGAAAACTAACATAATCATTCATATAATCATAATCATATAAATTTTATAAACTCAACGTCTTCAAAAATATTATCTTAATAAACAAGAATTAGAATATTTTAATTCAATAGAATATAAAGGGTGTAACACTGACCAAGAAAATTTTGAATGAGGAAAAGAGAGAGAAACTGTCTTACATCACACACACCTCAGGGCTCACCTGAACCTTCAGAGGTAAGAGCTGTGATACCTGGCGCCGGTAAAGGTTCGTCAAGTGAGAGCTATATCATTAACACGACACCGCTGCACCTTCTCCCTATTCACGAGCTTCAGCGCCTGCACAAAACTGCACAGAGGGAGCCATTTCCTGACTACTTTTTTTGGTACCTTATGATGAATGCACTGCCTCGACTCCACCCACTTCTCCCTGACCACAATGCTATCCATGGCCTCGGGTCCCACCACGGCAGTCAGTGTCCAGCGAAGACACGCAAGCTGTCCAGAGATACACTGCTCCACCTTGCACTCATCCCACCAGTGCTGAGATTTTCAGAAGCCAGAGGTGATTGTAACAGCTCCTCTGCACCTTAATTTTCCACTGGAATTCTGAGCAGGCAGCCATCGCAACTCTATCCCCATCTCCCCCTCCTCCCGGGAGAGCAGTGGCTGCTAGAAATCATGGAGCAGGCGGGGTGAGGGACAACAGCGAATGGACACATGGCCACGTCCTGCACCCTGAGTTCCAGGCGTGGGGCTGTGTGCACAGAGAGAAATGGGAAACAACAACTGTTTGGGGCCTGAAATACAGAAGTGAAATTACCACTCACTTTTGTAAAGTGTCCACTGCATCACAGCCAAACCCTGCCCATGTGGGTCCACTTGTTCATGACCTTGGAACTCCTAGCTGCTGAATTCACCAACTCACCACCTTCATTCCACTACACTCCAAGCAACACCACCCTGAACTGGATTCTGGACACCCCTCTACCACACTTAAACAAATGGGATGCCAAACCTCCCAGTTACGCACCACCAGAGTGATGCTTAGCTTCATGGGCATGTCTAAGAACTGAAGTTTATTTGGAAAATTCTGAGATTTAAGCTATAGCTATGGAAATACAAATTTTCTACCATATTCAGAAAGATGTATGATGATGAGTAAGAATCAAAGATGCTTTTATAAAAAGAGTAAGAAATTTGCTGAACGTCTGCATTGAAAATATAACCTCCACTTACCAGCCACTGGGTAAAAGCACATCTAAGACTATTTGTTTTCACCTGATTCCATCTTAGAATTCTGTAGCTGCCTAGACCAGAGTTTCAATAACGGTGAATTGTTGAATATTATGGAGGTCTCTATCCAAACACTTAAGACAAATCATCTCGGGCGGTTTCCAAATTAAAAGCTTGTAAAATATGTAACCTCTCCGAGTTTTTGCAATTAATAGGGTACATCTGCAATTAGCCTGACTTACTGAATGCAGTGCTGTTGTCATTAAAAGATGTCTGTGAAAGTGCTGCTGTTATTATGGGGGCTCAAGAGACCAATCCCTCCTAGAGGGCAAACAGTGGACTGGTGGAAAACAACAGCCATAAATCACACTGTCAGGCAGCGGGGAGCGCCGAGAGGAGCACAGGCACATGAAGGCCATTCACAGGAAACACAGCCCGGCAGCTTCCCAGGCAGAATTTACTGCACCTGTAATTAATTAAAATTTCCTTCAAGCTAAATCTTTAATAAACAAGGATTTGTGCTGACAATGAAGAAAAAAAGGGCCCCGGCAACATAATTTTACAATATCCCTTACAGAACAAGCGTAGCATCTATCATGTCTTGTATCAGGTGTATATGCCGTCTTGAAAGTTAATAGGAGCTAACATCACTCTGTGTTATAATTTGTGTACTTGGAGTGGATCTGAAATAGTTAGGATGCTTGAGGGACCATGTGGTCCTTTTCTACTTTTGTTATGTTTTTTCTTGACTCCCAGCTTTTTAAAAAGCCAAGTCTTTTCATGCTAGCGTTTCAGAAAACGGGCCTTTTTAAAGAACATGTGATGGCAGTCGTGCCAGATGGCTGCATCCTGGTGTGGTCTGTTCTCTGGTCACACCCTGCCTTTCCCAAAAAAGAATTTTAACATTCTATTTCACTGTATCCATTTGGAGCCAATGTACCTAGACACAAGGTGGAAAAGGTCTACATGGGAAGGATTGTGAATATTTTTTATAAAGCGAGTGTGAAGTTTCTATCTCAAGTATAATTACATTGAATCAATCAGAAACATCAAATGTCTTTTCTCAAGTACTGAGATGAAGAGGCCTACCATATTCTTTGTTTTCAATAGTAGGAATTACCTGAGTAAACATTATATGCTGGGGAGCTAAGTTTATTGTGCACCCATATGAACCCAACAAATTCTCAAAAAATTACTAAAAAAAAAAAAATACCCATTTTCAAGAGTTCAAACAAGGCTCAGAGAAGCTGAGCAACTTGCCCCAGGTCACAAAGCTATAAAATGGCAGATCCAAGATTCAAGCCCTGGCCTGGTCATTATAAAATCTATGCCTTTAAACCTTTATGTCACTACTCCATTTCCTAATCCTATGGCTCTAAATATCATGAATGGATCAAAATGATGAATCTCTTTGAATTATTAATATCAAAACTATTCCACAGTATTACCATGGCCTACAAAGCAGAGAAAGGTGAGAGAGCTTTAAAGTGACAACTTTTCAGAATATAAGCAAGACATTTCTCACTAGACAACTTCCAACAAATTGAAAAAAGGGTCCTTAATAATTAAACAAACTTTACAACATAGTGCTAAAGATGCCACTACCTGCTGTGAGTTATGAGATAAGTATTATAAAACTGTCTTCTTTTATTATCTTTTCATGTATTTTCTTTCCCCAAGAAAATGGTTAGTTTTCCAAGGCCAGTTAGAAACATCATATCCATTTTTGGCAACCCAAGTAACATCACATACCTACGATATTGTATTTACAGTTATTCAACAAATAAAGATTAATCAACTTATGTATCAAGTTTCTCTCCATTAGAAAAAGGGATCATAAAACATAATGAGAAAAGGAAAATCCTAGATTCCTAGTAAATGAGATTTCAACTGACCATTAAAGGAGATTCAGAGCCTGAAAATGTTCTTATCTGATTTGATCATTTGAAAATATTGGCCACATATTTTTTTGCATGGTTGCTGAGTATGCATTTCATAACTCAAAATTATGCTGTCAACCAAAGAGAATATTAACAAAGATAATATAGGATCACATAATGAGAGAGGTGGGAAGCTAAAAGGCAATTTAGGGAAGAAAAATGATAAATAAGTTCCATTAGAAATTGTTTGATCATTTGATATGTATTCTCTAAATGAAAAACTTTAAAAATTTTCAAAGTTTAATATCTGCCAGTTACAACAAATCTTTAGAAAAATAAGAATAATCTACTGAATATGAATAATAATTCTGGCATTATTACACTGTTAAGCTTCCCAAAGAGAAATTCTCTTCCCTTCCCTATTTTCTCCAGCACTGAATGTCCCTATCCCAGAGTGCTGCCATTTTATTTAGACAGGACAGCCATGCTTCCCCATGGAAAAGATAAATTTCAGCCTACAGGATGGAAAGGAAGTTAGACAGCAAATGTTGGCTTAGAGGACAGAACAGCACTTGCAGGATATTTGAAGTGTGATTAAGAAAAGTAAACTCTGTTGCAATTTAACATACACCTGTAAGCCAACAAGTGTGCATGGGTGGTAACAAGCATCTGTACACACAAAACAAATACAAAAGGAAGAAGCAGAGGGATCAGATGCTACTCAGTGTTTTAATCCAGAAGCCAGAGTTCTGATCTCAGAAATGTTCAGAAATAGGAATTTTGTTTCCAGAAATGAAAACAAGGCCTGTGCAGAGGAATTAACACATTTTCAATATGCTATCATCACAAGTAATAAGCTGATACTAATATTAATAATAAACAGTGTTTCTAAGTAGATAGTATGGTTTGAAAGATACAGAAGACCACCTTTTCAATCTTTTGCATAACAGCTTACATCTTTAGAGATATGAGATACTTTATAACAGAAAAGGAACTGTACAAAGAGTTAAGGGTCAGGGTAAAAACATAAGCCTTCTTACTTTTCCTCAAAACTTAAGTAAGAAACTTTCAAATTAAAGTCCTCAGTAAACCATTACGTACTAGAAAAACTATGAACAATTATATGTATGCACATATCTGTGCATAACCAGACATCTCAGAAGATGCAGATCACTGTTGAAAAAAAAAAGTGAATAATCTGTTCTTTAAGGTTTTGTTTGCCCTCCAAGCAAGTTAAGGAAGCAAGACTCGTCAACAGAGGCACTGACCAACGTCAATTCTATTTCCATTCATTAGTCAATGTATTTCGTTTGCGTGAAGGCTGCTTTTCAGGCTAACAGAGGAAATACAAGCAGGCCATGATATGGTGAAGGTGTAACAGAAAAGGCACAGAAGAACATAAAAGGATAAAGAGGAACCTGTGAAAAATGTGCTTTTTAAAGATATGCCATCAACTAATGAATTCTAGTACAGGATTCTGCAATACAAAGCATTAAGAAATGTCAAAAGACAAAGAAGTGAAAAAAGGAATCAAAAATATTTTACAAGGGTGATAACAAGATAGTTACAATTTAGCTTGACTAGAAAAATGATTGAAACTTATTTTCATAAAATAAAAAAAACACTGCTAAAAAAACACTTTTTAAAAACTGCAGCGTTTACCTCACTTCATTAATTATTTCAACTCACTTGTTTTCCATTTATCGTTTAAAATTCAGGGCAAAGTCAGCTGGTTTCAACAACAGCTAGTAAAAGCAAGATTCCACCTCACCAAACCTGAGCTACCAAATTATAGATACTCCTGTTTCACTTCTATCAAAAGCTCTGCTTACTCATGATCATGAACAAATGGGAATTTGGAGGAAAGGGGGTCTTGGCAGAATTACAAAGACATTAGAGCTTAGTGGCTCACATGTACTTAACTCAGCAAGGCAAACATTCACCAGCCCTCTCAGCTGGCACTGCTTTCATTAGGGCATGAAGACCTCACTCAAGAGCTATGAAAATCAGCAGAGAAGAACTCATAACAAACTGCCACTGCTCATCTACAGAGTAATGTACTCTACTGCAAACCCCAGTGAAAATGTGTAATTATCATCTATTCAGCTATAGGGGCACTTGGGATGCAAAAATGATGAAGACATAGTCTCCACTCTGCAGAACTTACAGTCTAGATGATAGACAGAAATAAGAATTAAAAAAGCATAATACAAGCTATCTACGCTACCCATA
This sequence comes from Cervus canadensis, assembly GCF_019320065.1. Classification (NCBI taxonomy): domain Eukaryota; kingdom Metazoa; phylum Chordata; class Mammalia; order Artiodactyla; family Cervidae; genus Cervus; species Cervus canadensis. The sequence continues at coordinate 56,585,913 of NC_057393.1, read as the reverse complement.
GAAGAACAGATGATAAACTTCCTTTTTGATGATGTGGCTAAAACAACAGTAAATGAAGAAATGCCACCTTCAAAGAACAGTGATTATACTTAAATGGCAATCAAGGATTCAGACAACAAAAAGCAACTTAATTAACTAAAAGGCAATAATACAAATAACGAAAATCTCAAAATGGCAGGCTGTTCTTTTGCTCATTAAAAACACATTTTAAACGCATGTTAACAAATGCCTTTACTGATTAAAATACTAATTACATTTTGTACCTACTTTCCTAAAACTGTTTAAAGCCAGTAATGCCTCAAATCCAGCCAGTTAACTATTGCATAAGGCCCTTGATTTCTGGTCCCACTCAGGGTATCAGGCTTGTGTTTCACTGGACAAGAACATGTCTTATCATCACCATGGGCTGTTAGAATGATAAAGCCTACATTCATAACTGTTCTGAAAATACAGAGTTCTAAATTGAATCGAACATTAAATGCATGAAAGAAATATCAGAACATACATCTGAGAGATAAATGGATCAAAGCAAAAACAATCATGTAAAATGGAAGGTTTTAAAACAAAAACAAGCAAAAAGGTATTGAAGTATTGTAATGTTACCTTTTTGTGGGTAAAGGACCCCGTTTCGTGCAGAATTGCCACTCTGAATGGAGGCCACCACGTGTGAAATTCCTTCACCCACTGATGCATCACCGTTGTTGGACAGACAATTATGGTCGGACCCAACCCCTCGAACCTGCACCCAAAATGTCCAAGAGGAAAAGACAACCATGAATGATAGTATACGGATGATTAACTGCCAAAACATGAAAAAAGAAACAAACAAAACTTTACAGCTCGAAAAAGAAAATCCTACTGAGGATAAATCCACCTAGTGAAATCCCTACAACCCATTCATCAATGAGTGGATGCATGTATTAACAGGAACCACCAGCTAATATGTTAAAAATATCATCTACAGTAAAGTAAATCAAACAAAAACTACCTAACAAGGAAATTTTTCTCTCTTCTTCTATTTCAGATTAGTGAAGGCATATATGGTATATATCAACCTAGGTGAACATAAGAACATATTCAATCAGTTTGAAGCTTTATAGTTTTCATCCACAGGATTTCACTGAGTCTCACAGCCCTGGGAGGCCAGCAGGATAAGAATCCTGCAGTGTCCAGGCTGCTGAAGGTTGGTGTGCCCAAGGTGCCACGGTTACCAGGAGATGGAGTAACACCTCAAGTCAGTCTTCTGAAAGCTGCAGCCTACTTTTGCACTACATCACTTCTCCATGTGATACAAAACCAGTGGGTGAGCACCAGTGACCATTTCTCCCAGAAAGCCCCAGTCAACGGAGTTCAAGCGTCACAGTTTTCGTGGAAAGCAGCTGAGCGTTACATAGCAAGAGCCTTAACAACAGCCGCGTGTTGACCAAACAATCCCAAGACAAACATTCGTGTACCAAGATACACACTGTAGCATTCTCTGTACTGCAGAAAAAGTGGGCGCTACCTGAACATCTGTAAATAAGAGACAGGCTAAATAAACCATCCTATTTCTTTACTACTGCACAGGCAAGTAGCTAGGAGCACTGCCTAGGTCTGAACCCCAGCTCTGCACACACTAATGGAACTTCAGTTTCTCATCTTAAAATGGGAACAACAGCCAGTTATATGAAGTTTAAATCAATAACTATAAAGTGCTTAGAACAGTATATAGTAAATACTATTAGGATTTGTTAAGACAGAATATATCATATAACCATTAAAATCGTCTTTGAAGAATATGTAACACCTGGGAAATGTTTCGAGGTCTTTCTAAAAACCACATAATGTATGGAATCATTCCAATTCATTTACACACAGGGAGCCAGAAAACTGGTCATGGCCACTGTGTCAACATCCATCTCTCCCCCTTTTCCTTCCGGACAGAACAACTGTGTGCAGGTGTCCCCTCTTCCTTCCCAGACATGTACTTGATGGGACTCTGACCACTGTCTGGTTACGGCAAAGAGGGAAGGCGCCGGAAACAGTTCATCTGCGGCCTGTTAGCACACAGCATTCCCCTAGAGATGCTCACCAGTCCACTGAGGGGCCTGGGAAGACTGGCTGGCTCATGGTAAGGAAGCACTTATGCTCTAGGTCAGGGATAGTGTCATCTCTCAGTCTCTCCTGCTGCATGTGAACAAGGAAAGAAGAGCCCAGCAGCCACTGGCGGTTGAGTTACTGTGCAGAGAGATCTTATGACCACAAAAAGAATTGGCCTCAGGAAAACCTGGGCCCCCGAGGAGACCACTGGGCTGCTTCTGATCACGCTGTGTCTACAATCTACCTCCTTGGTAGGTTCCTAGATGTATCACATGTTATGTAAACATTTAACCCAAACGGAAGTCAGGATTTTTTTTACTGGCAGTCAAAATATCCTGATCCATACGACACCACAGGCACCTGACTGAACCAGTACCCTTCTGCCCGCTTTCCTACATGTCCACATGGAACCATGTCTGAGCCCAGAGCCCCACCACATCAACGCTTCTACTACTCCACCTTCAGTCCTGCTAAGAGACGGGTGTCAGTCGGCGCAGAACATGAAACCCGCCAAAGTCAAACTGGCTATGGGAATCTCTTCAACACCAGACTCACACTCAGCCACCAGAGGCAACCAGGAGCCGAGACTGACAGAGGACACTGGAGCCTACATCGCCTACCTCTCACTCTGCAGCAGTCACTGGCGATTTTTAAACTGTCATGCTCTGTCCCCTGCCTATTTCTGCCCACAAGGATGCTGACTATCTGAAGCTATCCACTGCACACACTTTCCCCATGCTACCATCTCACTAACCCTCAGTTTCAATCACTCTGTTCACACTGGTAACGTGAATCTAGGTCTCCAGCCCCAGTCTCTTTTCTGAGCTCCAAAGTACCATTTGCCTGGATGTCCAACTACTGGCTGGTCTCTCCACTCAGATGTCCCCACAGTACCACACGTCATCCTCCCCCGAACTGTCCCCACTCCGAGGTTTCCTAATCCAATGGAAAGAACTGTCACCCATTCTCCAGGAACCCTCAGTGGAAACCCAGGCCTCTGCCCACTCCTATTCTTCACCGCATCCAACCGATACAGAGTTCATACCACATACACTTCCTCTCTGGATCACTCTGTCTCTCCACTGTTAACACTCCCCTTCTGGCCACTATCATCTCTTACCCAGGACACTGCACTTTCTAGCACCACCTTTTTAAGAAAGCATAATCAGAATGCCTCATCCCTTTGCTTAAGAGCCTTTTCATGTTTCTCCCTTACTCTTGAGACAGTCCAAACACCTCACCCTGCTGTATGAGACCACGAGGATCTGACCTCGGGCCACCTCTTCAGCATCACCTCTCTCCAGAGCCCTCATCCTGACCGGCCCCTCACAGTTCAGCACCCCTCCCTGCCAGCACTCTTTTCTCACCAAGTGTAGACTCCTCTGACCTCTCAGCCTTCACCTTGTCCCTTCTTTCCCTCTTATTTCAACCACCCTCAACCTGCCCTTCAGCCCTCAACTTCCTCCCTTCCTGTCCCTTTCTCTCCAGGTAGGTTAAGGACCCTTCCTTGGTACATCCACACTACTTAGGACTCCGCATTAACCCTGCCATAATATATATCACCCTTTGTGTGTGTGTGTGTGTGTGTCTGTGTGTGTGCGCACATGCATGTGTGTGCAGGACATCCTTTCTAAGCTCCTTCACAGTACAGGGGTAGCTTCTTCTTTAAATGATCTCAATGTCTAGATCACAGAAGGCAATGAAAGAATATTGGCTTTTTTAATGAAAACTTCTTTTAAAAGGTTGAAAGAAAATTATATTGAAACATTAAAAGAGATTATTTTTGAGTTGGAGATCATGGTTGACTTTTTTTTTTTGCTACAGTTCAATAAATGATTCTCAAACTTAAAATTTTTTTTTGTAAACTAAACCACACAGCACTGGAAATAGTAAAAATTATCTGCACAACTGAAAAATACTTTGTAATTCTGTAGAAAAACAAGCTACAACCTAAATAAGGCTGACCCTTTTACTCCAATGTAACAAAATACCGCCACCCATTTCTAAATCCTCCCAACCTTCAGCTAGTTACTGCCCCTGCCCCTCTGCTCCAGAGAATGGGCTCAGATCACAAGAAGCCAGGAGCTGACAGCTCCTGAAGAATTCCCAGCAATGTCTCAGCGTCCCCCCAAGGGCAGGTCCCCTCAAACTCCTTGGGAAGAGTACAGCTCAGCCCTGGCCCCTTCTGTGACAATACTCCCTAAAAGGATTAAACACAGCAATTTCTTATATCCTTCAAGAGCAATTAGAGAGCTATCAATATGCACATACTGTCTAAAATATTTAAAAACAAACTCACTTTCAAATAAGCATAAATACATACATATGTTTTTTGCAGGTCATACAGCATTTTGAGGTCATATAAAAGGCCATACTCCTTTTATAACATGGTCGCTGTCAACTGCTACAATATTATTTAAGGCCAACATTTTATTCTGGCTTAACATCTGTCTGGCATTATTATGCCCTTCAATTTCTACCATTCTTTTAGGAAACTATGGAGGTTTTCACACAGAGTGGGAATCCAGGAGCAGACCTAGACTGCTCCGGAACCACAGAAGGGGCAATCACATCCATTAACAATCACATCAACTGTACCACCCTTCTCCAATCCTCAATACCAGTGAGATGATCTTAAGAAAGGGCTAAATGTACTAGAGCAATTAAGTACCAATTACCAAACTGGCTACAGTTTCTTTCATCTTTGATTATCATTGATTACCTAATAAGTTTACAAGACAATACCTCCATGGTCAAATATTTCAACCTGCAGGATAGAAATCTGCCACTGATAGCCTTGAACTTATCAGGTATTACAAAGTAAAAATATTTACCTTTGAAAGTTTACTAACTTTTTCAGGCCATTTATTTGTAATTAGGAATTTCCTAAGTGATATCCAAGACTTCACAGTATTAACTGAAGTTTGAAAGGTTAACCATTTATTTCTTCTCCATCATAAAGTTCAGGGGCCTATCATTATAATATGAATGGCAAAGAGAAAAGTATATAGTGTATACATTAGGAACTGGGAAAACAACCAGTATAGATTTTTATTAACCACATGTAAGTATGCTTTTCCTTCTTTTTAAAAGACATTACATATAAAACACATTTAAGAAACAAAAATAAAAAACTTCTTTTTACCATTAAGTTCCTTCTTGGTACCCCAGAGACATCCATGGTTTCAGGATCATTGACCTTAAAATTACAATACTAAGACCATTCAAATAAAAGCCCCGAAATCTATAGCTTGCAAGAGTTCAGAGGAAATTTACACAGCCCATGAAGCAATGCTGGCTCATGCAGAACTTGGTTTGACTATACACCCGACTATTTCTCTTTAGGACATAAACCTAGAGGAAGACTCCAAGTTCACCTAATTTCAGAGAAGGACATGCTATAAAATTGTGAGAAAAATGTTACAGTTTGCCCTGGTACAGGCACAGAGAAGAGACCAAGCTCCTCTGAACACCTCTATTCACAGAGACCAGTCGTTTGGCTGATATATAACTGCATTCTGGGAAGCCACTTCTACCAATACTATCTTAACAAAGATGATCTGGGCTATAATCCAACATGCCACACTATTTCATTATGGAAAAAAGGAGATGCACATTGATAGTTAATTGATTACAGCTGCTGCTCATTATTAGCCCACAGTTCACTCCTAGTTGGATTGTCACCACTCAAGAGAACATGTTTTAATTTTTCGATCAAAACTACACTGCAGGGATGATTTTAGGTTTCCCAGGCCCAGCGTATTAGACCCCACACAAGTTTCATGATAATAGGAAAAGAAGGGAAGAAAAGAGATGGGAAATAAGAAAATCCCAGAAATCATTTAAGGAAAGAAAGATAGTCTTAGAAACTATCTAGGGCAGCTTGGGGCATTCTAGTTATCAAAACCAAACCAAAACAAACGAGAAATGCAGAGGCAAGCCAACCAAACAGCTTGTTTAGAACAGAGAAAGCACTTTACAAATGGTAAATTAATGATATACCTAGGTAAGAAAACACTAAATGCCCATTTTCAACTTTGACTTTTCCATTGGGATGGAATGTTTTCACATGAAATGTAGTAGAATTTCAGTATTGGAAGAAAAAAACTCTGCTTCAACACTTTATTGTAGTAACAACAAAACATTTAATATTTAAAAATCTCCCAATATATTTTTCCCTTCCTACAACTGTGTAAGTATTTCTAAAATATCCTAAAACTTTAAGTACTGCTCATGGGATGTGCTGATCTGCTAAATTAATGAGAAGAGTAAGGAATAAAAACAAAGCAAAAAACTCTGAAGATTAAAATAAAAAGTTCTTTACTTAACACGTTATGGTTTGTATTTGACCCACTCCAATAATCTTGCCTGGAGAATCCCATGGACAGAGGAGCCTAGCGGGCTACAGTCCATAGGATCACAAAGAATTGGACACGACTGAAGTAACTTAATCCACAACACACACAACATTCCACTAAACATTTCTCTGTTGATGAACCAGAGTGTAAACAGTCACTTTTCTGCTGTGGCTGACTTCAGGCACACTAACACTCTTTTAAAGGGGTCGTCAAATCACATCCTGTGACTGCCTGGGGTTTCTACGACGTAAGTGTCTGGTAAATATCTTGCTGTTACTCATTAGGTAAAGCCTATTAGAATCCAAGGAGCTGCTGGATTATCTGGGTTTAAAATTAAATATTCCACATAATTCATCTAGCACTAATTGATTTACATAATTCATCTACCATTACTGATTTACATAAAAAGTCAACTTATAGCTTAAATATGGAAATGCTCATTGAATTTCAAGATAAACTATTTCAGTCCTACCACAAAGAACAAGCATAGCTTAAATGTTTATTCTTTCAGAAGATTAAAGTTTTAATAATTTGAATTCCTAAAGAAAATAAAGATTACAACCAAAAAATAGTTTTCTATCATTTTATATTTCTATCATTTAGACTTTGACTTTCAAATTTATATAAAGTTCTTAAAGACTGGGAGAGTAGGGAGAAAGCATAGTGAGCAGACAAGCATGTAATGTCATTAAAAAAAAAAAAAGCACTATCTACAAATGCTATCACGTGTAATGATTACAAAAGAAATCCTCCAAAGATTCAACTTTCCCCATGAATAGACTTTGTACTTACTGTAATGCTCACCTGGTCTCCTGCCAGAACAAATATTTTAATGTAAAATTTAATAAATGGAACTAAAGGTATTACATCTAATTTAAAATTCCATATTGTGTAAACTATTGATATTAACATAATTGAGTTTGTAAACAATCCATTTGTAGAAGCTAACCTTAGACACTGTATTGACCCAAAATATCTAGTGGGGCTCATCTGCAAAATGAAGCATCAATGCCTGGAATTCATTAAAAGTGTTACATGTTTAATTTCTCCTGCCCTACAGCTCCATTGTCTCGTAAAAATTTTCCTTTGATGTCCCCCACTAAAAGAATTAAAGGAATATTGTAATTGAAATGTCATCAATAATTCACAAGACCCTCCTCCACAGCAATACATCTGATGAAATATTAATTGAGCTCCACAGACTGACAGTCTGCAGAGGAGCACTTGCCTGTAATTTGAACCACGAGTCCTGATCTTGCTGTAGCTCAGACCTGCCAAGAAGGCAATTATCTGGATGGTCTTGCCCAATCCCATTTCGTCTCCCAGAATCCCTCCTGCCTGCTGGCAGTGCAATTCCCACAGCCACCTAACACCTGTCTGCTGGTACCTACAACAACAAACACCAACAAGAAAAAGAAAATGGCAAATGGTGGGTAATACAGATCATAACAGAAAGTACTCATGAATTAATCATTTAGCGAGGTTCTAGTACCAGTCAGAGAAACATGCCGGATGTGTGTTTTACATGAGTATTATATTTATAAGGTCATACATTTTTGATTACCTAAGGCATAAAATCACACATTTTTCTTTACAGAACATTAACACATTTCTAATTAAACTGATAGATAGGGTAATTAGGGACTATTTCATTTCTTTTTCAACATTAGAAATAGCCTGGTAAACAAGCATAAACTTATTATCTTTTATTCAATATCTTCCTGAAAAAAAAACTCACAATGTTTTTTAGTTATATAAAGTTCTGATAATTTTTCTATGAAAAGATGCATTAACATTTACTTTTCCAATCTGAACAGCATAAAAAAGCAAGACAAAGAAGACTACAATTTATAGTATATACTGTTGAAAAGTCACTTGGTAATCATATTATCTTTTTATAGGAAAAATTAAATTTTAAGGCCATAAACAAGTCTAAAGAATAGGGCTAATCACAAAATTAGTACATAACAGATGAGTCTGTCATATTACTAGCAGAGGCAAAAAAAAACCAAAAACAGTTTAAAGGCTCAAAAACACAAAAGGTATTTTAATATTTTAAAGTAGAACTTGATTCAGTGACTTTATCATAGATACAAAGGTCAGTGCTATTAAAATTTTAAATAAATTTTAAGCTTGATTTTAAATAAGTAAAGGTCAAATAGAAATAATACACTTCCCCCTAAAAAGAAGAGAGGGTTGGTATTTGCCCTTTCCCATCAATGGTATGTTTAATGCAATAATCTAAAAGTGAAGTTTAAAAAGGAAAAAAGCAAAACGCATTTCTGAGAATGAAAGAAATATTTAACACTACGGAGTGGCATGAAGATTATATGCCAAATTTAAAAATCTAAAGGAAAAAGCACCTAAAAGACAATGAAAGCTAAAGATTTTTTTTTCCCTCCCAAAGAAAATACCAAGGATAGTGAGATGGCTACTCCAAAAGAAGGCGATTTTGTTGTTTTACTCCCCAAATGTTTACTCTTTGGTACATGGTATCTCTACCTAAAATCTCACGGATTTCAGTCTCTGTGAAACTAGTTTTACTCTTCTCTCAGTAAGTATGTCATTGTTAACTTTCCCCCAGTATTTTGAAAATCAGCTGTGGAAAAAAATGTAGTCCAAAAAGTTCCCCAAAAAACTGATGTACGTTCACAATCCACTAAATTCCAGTCAACCAGCCTCCTTTTACTGAGGTACAAAACTAGGGGGCCAACTCCTCTGGGAAGAACAGGGGCCAAAATCTCCCAGAGGTCATTCCAAAGCTTTCCCACTACATGACACTGTCTCCACCCAACACGGCTCCGATCCCTCTCTGTTTGGGGCCAATCAACTGAAAGAACCTAGAGAGGGACAATCAAGAAACAATGAAAGGAGTACCAAAGGGTGACCAGCATGGTATCCAGGGGGAGTTAGGGCATCCGGATTCTAGGTGACCCATGAGAGGCAGAGAGTGTGCTCAATGTCTCCTCATCTACAGATACAATTTCCAAGGTCATCCAAACAACATACGGTTGTGTATATAAGAAGTTGATTAACACTAAAGAAATGACTTAAGGAAAAACACCCACTAGGCAGCCTTGTAAATCACCTCACTACATGGAAATCCCTAACCACACCTGGGGACATTGTGCAAAGATGGCGAAGAACAGATGCCTCTTTCTCTGAAGGCCCTTGGGCTGCATCAGCACACTGGATGGTAGGCACGCATCACTGGATGAGCACTGCCGGGACTGGGCTCTGATTCCAGCAGTGTCACTAACTGACTCAGGTTTTATTGCTTTAATTTCCTTAATAATAAAACACTGTAAAACAATTCCATACTTTAAATGAAAGCAGGCTATGGAATTCAGTTTTCAGAACATTTGAAAACATAAAAATTACTCTTCAGGAAAAGTTAAAGATTTTTACAAACTGCTGTAAAAGAGTAACAAAATTACTATACTCTGCTTCCCCCATGAGACTGAAGCACCACAAAAGAGCCACAGATAATTGGTGTATTTTGGCACTGTCACATTAACCTAAGACTGCATTTACTAGTGTGGCTAAAAGTAAGGTCAAAAGATTGAATTTTGTCACTTGATTGCTAAATCACAGAGTCCAATATGTTTGTTGAGTAAATTTTCAAAACAGAATTTCAAAAGTTAACCAGGATGGTGCAGCAAATAGCACTTAAATAGATAACAGCATCTGCTGACTCCTTTGTGTACAAATATATCCTGTTAATTTCATTCCACAGAGTGTGGTAAATACGGTAAAAATATATCTACAGCTTAAAATTAAATTGGCCTGGCTAAAACTTAATCATGAAAGAAAAATGGAGACTCTGACAATGACGCTACATTTTTTTTCATATAGCAGAATAAAAGAAACAGAAGTTTTGTAACATTTGAAATATTGAAAATTCTGCTTCTGAGAGATGAAAAATGAAAATAAATATTTTCAAGGAATGTGTAATTGAGACAAAATTTTTTTCAACATGTATTTACACTAACTACAATAAGGCTAACAGTCAATACACTGAATCTGATACACTCTTAATAATAAGTAAAGTTTAGTTCTATTAACCCTGAAATTTCTTTGCTAGAAAGTCCCACATTTAGACAAAAATGCACATTCAACTTCATTCTTGAGGGTATTTGCCAAATCACTTAACACTCACATAGAAGTATCCTGTCTTCATTAAGTTAATCTGTAACCTGGGTATTCCTTCCGCTAGTACAACACAGATACTATTTGGCCTGTTTCTCAGTAAGAAATCACTTTAGAGAAGATGAAAAGAGTTGCCAATAAATATTATCTCTATTTATATTTCCATAGTTAATTTTCATTTGGGAAAAGCAACAGCCAAAGTAGCCACTTCTACGGGCTACTCCAAAACATCTGCAAAAATTTATAGAGATTCCCTACAGTTCTTCTTTATAGTTCTGTCCAGTATAGCCAACCCAACCAAGATATTTCACATCTTTAGCATTCAGTTTTCTTATATGTTCATTGGGATAAAATAACTACTCCCTCTGTCCCCTCCACCCTCAAGAGAAAAGTTAAAATTATAATAAAAGCTCTTTGAGAGGAAATATAAAAAGCAGGCTCTTTTTAAGTAGACATCTTGCACAAGTTTCAGGCATGGCTATCAGCTGAATCTATGAAGGAGATTAAACCCAACTGTCTCAAAGAAAGATGTTTACATCCTGCACCCAACTACCAAGTGATGATACAAGAGACAGAAAGAAGCTACTTAACACTTTAACTTCCTATATGCATCAAGGAAGCTTTCCTAAAGTACCTTGTTAAGTAAATCCCAGGAGGGATGAGACTGAAACCCTGGCTCAGTATTTACATTCATCACGGAGACTGTACTGGACCTTGTAGGCTATGGACACGCATCTACCACAGGGTATCCATTTATCTGCAACCCTGGGCCACTTCACATATAAAACATAGTTTTTCAGTCCTGAAGGTGTTTGCCTACATCTTCTCTTTTGATGTAAGAATCACATCTACAGGAAATACTTAGATACACATTTGGTCAGCTCAAAAGTATTATACCCTTAGGTATAATACAAGACATTCAAAAAAATAATCTCTACAAAGTTTTTTTTTTTTCAACACAGAAGTATAAGACCTCTGCAATATTGATTTTAATAAGCAATTCTTCTTAATTAATCTGATTTAAGAAATTAGAGGTTTGGCCCCTTAAAAATGCTAAAAACAACAACAAAATAACTTGATATAAATAGCTTTTAAAGTGTTGTTTTTAGTCAGCTGAGACAGGTCCACATAGACATAGATTTGTAAGTTTATAAACACACTGAACGCACACTTTAGTCAATTTATTATCATCTAATTTTAATGAACAGCATGTGGCTAAAATTTCATTTGACAGTAACCGTATTCAAAATAAATTGCTGCAAGTACCTTAAGGGCCCACAGGTTAACTACTATGTAGTTCCTAAAATATTAATTTGTACACAATGGCTTGATGACAGATGTAAAGGAAGGAACACATGGCACATACTTAAAAAGTTTTTTGAACAGAAAACCCGGCATTTTAAAACCTTCGTCAAATTCAGCATCGCTTTCCTCAGAATCATCTTCAAGCCTCAAACTCTGCTCTTTGTCCTTCAGTCTCAGTTTCTTCCATCTCCTGCCAGGAAAACAAAAACCATATTTTCATTACTTTGGTTCCAAACCAGATTAAAATAGATAGTTCAAAGTAATACAAAGAAAAAAAGACAGACAAAATAGAACAGTCCTTTAGCTTTCTGCTGCCATCATTACCCAAAACACTGATGTTCAAGAGAAAAAAAAAAAGATTCTCTTTTCCCTCCTCTTCAATTCAATTCTCATTTGAATTATTATAGCTGCTCTAGAAATATTCCTGTAAGGTCTCATTTCATTATCAAAACTACTTGCTCCTCTCCCGGCATACCCTAAGGGAAAATTCCTCTGCTAGTTCCTAAGATATATGAACTTAATTCTAGAAAAGATTCAGTGGAAATTTCAATATAACTAAATTTATAGATACTAAATGTCATAGCTCCAAAATGACAATGTAAGAAAAAATAAATTTTATTTATAATTACTATTTCTGTGCTAAAGATATGATGGCCATAGCATAAAACAGCACAACCTCTTGGAACATAAAGCAAGTTTTCGGTCAAAATTACTGTGTATCAGATTCACATGTTGATTACTTAATTAGGGACAGGCATCAACAATATAAAAGTATGGATAATTGTACGACTGAGAAAAGAAAGTGTTCGCTAAATAAAATCTAAGTTATAAATTTAGTTATATGATGCTTTTCAGATACGAAATAGGATGAACATTTATATTTCAGAAGGGTGACTCCATGTATGTATAACAAAAGAAACATCTAAAGATCTGAGAGTATTAGTGATACAGCAAGGCTATTGGGGAGGTACAGTCATTTAGTCAGACTAATTCTGCACCCATATAACTAAAATGGACACTGGTGTCATAAGAGAGGAAAAAAAAAAAGTCAATAGCCTCACATTCTAGTTGCTTCCAAAATAATAGGATAGCTTTTTGCAGTATGCACACAACTGATACTTTGATTTTCACAAAATGGCGGAAATGAAATAGCGCAGTAACACAGATAAATGCCTTCCAAGTAGAAAGCTCACAGGAAGGGGATAAGAACAGCAACGCATTTAAGACATCATTAATCTGCCCCGACTACACAGGACTAACAGAGAAAGTGTGAGGGAAGGTAGAGGAAAACATGAGAGGATAATATTGCACACGCGGCCCAAGTGAAGAATGTGTTTTCCAACACCAATTACCAAACCAGCACAGAGGCCAAACACACGGGCAAGAGGCAACCCCGTGCGTAGATGCTGGAAGGCCTTAAAAGCACATCCTCTGATTAATTCTAGCCTGGTGAAAATTTCAGCGCTTCAGAGTAAGGAAAAGAAGGGCTAACTGAGGCTTAACTGTGATCAGTAAGGAAGAACTAGTTGGTGATCTGAAACTACTTCACAGGGCACTAGGAGAACCTATAAATAAGCACTGCTGTTGATTTCCAGAGAAGAGACAACGGAAAAGGCAGTACAAGGCCAAGCCTAAGAAAAAAGCCATCACATAACCATGAAGTTTAATATGTGACAGTGTTTTTTTTTTTGGGAAAATTTTAATGGCCTTTTTGTGCCTAACCTCTAAAGGCAATCTCTTCCTCTCTTCAATTAGTATTTTTCTTTCTTAAAAGTCATCACCACGCAATTCAGGAAGTACCTCTAAGTGGCTCTAACAGTCTTAGCTCCTCTTCTGAGTTGCACATTATCTACAAATTCAGGTAAGCACAATGGTATATAGTAGTGGTTCTCAACGGGGGGGGGGGCAACCTGGGCATCCTCTGAGGGTGACCCCCATCCCCATCCCAGGATAACTTGACAATGGAGACAATCTGGTTGTTCCAAGTGCTGGGGGGCGGGGAGACATACTACTAGCATTTAGCAGGTAGAGGCCAGGATGCTGTTAAACATCCTACAATGTCCAAGATAGTCCTCTACAACAAAATATTATCCAGCCTCAAATATCAACAGTGCCAGGCTGAGAAATTCTGATATAAAAGTATCCCTTACAATTAGAACTTAGAAACTAAAATGATGTATATCCATTTTCCTGACATATATATATATACACACACACATATCTGATTTTCGTTATCTGAAATTTAGCAAGCAAGCAATTTCAGATAATGAGATAGCCCTCAGTACCCAAATTCTTAAAATCAGAGCTCAGAACCAAACATCTGCATAATAAATTTCTTTTTAGCAAATTTGTGGATAATATAAATTTTGAGAAAAAAAATCACAAAAACTTAAAAAAAAAAATCACAGCCACTTAAAAATACTTCATTTTGCATCTACTCAAAAATAATTTACAGGAAGAAAAAGAAAAGCACCAGAAGACACTGGCTTTATAAGTTCTGCACAGCAAGGTCACTGAATATTCTGCATCCAAGAGTTTCACACCTTAAACTTCACTGACAAATGATAGCTACTTCCTTAGACCTAGCCAGTTCATCTTTGTGGCTATTAAATTTCCCACCACATCGTGCTGCTTCAACAGAGTTTCAGCTTCCTCCCTCTCACTCTTTCCTCTCTGAAATATATAGGCATCATGTTGCCACAGAACACACAGCACCTAGGAAACCGCATAAGCCACTACAGAATGATTGCATTCCAGTGCCTTCCGCTTCATAAAGAAAGATGAAAAGAGACAAACATTTATCCAGTTTGGCTAACAGATGACTAAAGGCGGTGGGGAAAAAAATCATTATTGCCTACAAGTATTTGTATCGTTGTGAAGACAAATTGCCCCAGTAGAATCGTATGCACATATTAAAGACAGAAAATACCAGCGTTATAAAACCACATGCACGTGTGGCTCCAGCTACGAGATTCTCCTGGTATATAGAGCAGTAATTCCTCATGTGGCAAAAAACCAAGAGACCTGACCGTCTAACCAGCGCCGCGAACGTGGGCAGCACCAAGTGTTGGTCAGCAAGAAGGACCACGTGGCACGCTAGTGGGGTAGAGGAGAGCCAGATTCACCTCCACGCTGACAGAAACAGATGTCTTCCCATCTCAGATGCCAACAGGGTCTAAAACTGCTCTCTTCAGTGTGGTTAACTCGCTGGTCCTGCAGGCTGGCAGGCTGAGTGGCCTGCCCAGTCTTCAGGTATAAAAGGGGCTTCCGTGTTGCGAATAAAGCGGGTCTGACGTATGCCCAATGAGCACAGGCCCAAACCCTCAGACTCAGATGGTCCAGAATCAAATCCTACTGCCATGTATTACCACTTCAGCCCTCAGCAAGCAACTTAACCTCTTTAGCAAAGAATGCCATCTATGTCACTGGATTTGAGGGAGGATTAAATGTGGTGCCACATATAAATAAGATAAGAATATAATAGGTGCTCAATGAATTAATGTATTATACATAATCATATGTACTTACTAAAACCTCACACAACCCTGAGAGAACTGTCACAATGCTCATTTACAGCGGAATAAACAGAAGCAAAACACAGTTCAACACAATCTGCACGTGAGAAGACAACGCAGCACGAACACGTGACCAGATTCTGGAACAGGTACATCTGTTCAAAAATGATGACAATCTGTCAAACGGATGCTCAGTAAATGACTGTGATGAGCACGATCACCATGAGTAAAGACACTTAGCCATCAGAAGACATCTGCTGGAAAATGTCAATTTAGAAGTTCAATAACAGATTTGTAAATAGTAAATTGTCATGAAGTATGGCCACCTTTTTATATGATAGTAACAACAAGATTAACTACAGATTAACCTAAAAATGGTTGGGAGTGAGTCAAAATTAAGATCTGGACCCAGAGATCTGAAATCTTAAAAATGGCCTCAGAAATGTCTCAATTCAATTATTTCAATAAATAAGCTAGATGATGGATTTTAAAAGTAGAACGGGGCAGTAAATAGTCCAATATTTACATTTTTGAAAAAGAAATCACTTTGCATATTTTCTAGCCCCTCGTTTTAAAAGAGTCACACATGTAAGAGTCACAGCTGCAGCCACATAAAACCAAGCGGGCCTGGTGTTCTCTGGCAGGGTTTCCAGCTCCCCACGCGATCGCCGTAGTCAGCCCACTGCTGACGCTGCTGGCAGCTACTTAGAAGAGAACCCAGTAATAAACATAAACTTACAATTCCAATCAGATGCAGGCAGGGCAAATGCTCCTTGGCTTCGCCGCATTCGTGCAGGAGTGAGAACCTGGCCCAGGCTGGGGGCCCTGGGGCTGATACTGCAATAACGATCTGTCAGCAGCGGCTCGGACCCAGGGCCCAACAGGCAGCAACGCTGCACAACCAGCTGAACTGCACAGGAACAGTATGTCCTTCAGTTGTAACCTACCGGCATGCCTTGTTGATGGAACCCTGAGAATACATCTGAGAAGTTAATTTCTTTTCGAAGGAGAATTTCCAGCATCTCAAGGACGTTCAAAATGCCAGAGCAGAACACAGTCAGCTGCCACCATGCCGAACCTTGGAGCCCACTCATCTGCATGCCCTGTACTGTCCCCAACCTCCCTCCCGCAACACACACATTCATTCACGTGCCTGGGGACCCTTCAGACCTCAGCCCGAGCAGCACCTCTGGAAGAAGTCTTGTGCAACCAGCCAGTTAGATGTCCCGTCCTCCAGGTGCCTTCCTAACACCACGCACCTTGGGCACACCTGATGTCTCCACTACCAGAGTGTGAGCATCTTTTGAAATCTGTATCTGTCTCCCCTGTTAGAGACAGGGAGCCACCTGAGGTCAGAGATGGTCTCAGTCATTTTCATATCTTTAAAGACTAGTATAATGCCCACTTCACCAGAGGCTTGATAAATGCTAAAGGAATGAATCAACAGGGTTCAGAATTGGGTGAGGAGGACCCACGGGCAGAGAACCATGGCTTGAAAATGGTCGTAAAATACGTCCCTCAGAAATGGTTCAAGAAACGTCCTGTTCTAGCTCCTTTAGGTCTGCCTCCTGCCGCACTTCCTGCCCCTTCTACATGCATGACTCTGAAATACTACTCTGGGCTGTAGCCACTGCATAAACATGGCTGGGTCCACTGCAAAGAATGAGGCTTGGCCAAGAGCAACTGCAAAGTCAGAGATGTTTAATTTAGAATTTTATAAGGAGGGGAAAAAAAAAGAGGAGAGTAAGCTCATTACATTGAATGACAAAAATTTTGTAAGTTGTTTTCAATTCCTCATTTCTGTTTTTCTGGGTTTCCTAGGGGATTCACTTTGCAACAGGACTGGTTTTTGCACACCAGCTGATGGGAAGAAAATAAGGAGTCCTGAGTTTGGGTCCAAGGCTCCCAAGGACCAGGTGGGAAAGGCTGGGCCAAAGATGCAACTTTTTATGAAAGGATTAATCTCTTAGCAGAGGAAAAAAGAAGTTTACATAGCCCTAATCTATATTTACATTACCAGAAAGGAAATAATGTTTCTAGTGTTCCCACTTTCATCTTTTCTTTAATCCATACATATAATAGTCACAGCTGCAACCCAACAAAATGAGGTGAATGTGTTACTCACTGGGAGGTTTTCTAACTCCTCCAGTCCCTCAGACTCCAGTGGCAGCTACCAGAGCAGAACCAGCAAAAAACACAAATGTAAGCTACCCACTGAGAAGGAGATACTGGATGTAGCCAGAGAGCTACATTACAGGTCTATAACTAGTAAGGGGAGGTCTGAACTTCAGAAATACCATTTAACAACACTGCATTTGTCTCCTCGACCACAAAATGAGCCAAATAATAGGTCCTTATAGGATTAAATGAAGTAATATGTTTACTATATGCTTTGGAAACTATTTTTAATACTGCATACATGTCAGATACTATATCACAATTATTGGCAGATTACACAAAAATGCAAAACTGAGAAATCTGAATTAATTGTAGGTTAAATGTGAACAGTAACAAATGTCAAGACACTGTGGAACTGCAATCTAAGGTGGGCAGGAGTTAAGTGTACGAAGTCTAGAAGGTCATCACGCTACTGTGCCTGTACTATCAGCCAAGATGAAGATTATCATGGTCACTCTGAGCACTCACTGAGTGCAGCAAAGATGCAGAAAACCAAGCTTTACAAGGCACAAGAGAAGGATCTGGAACACTGACCTCTGAACAGAGAAAACTAAAGAACCAGTGTAATCTTGACCCACCCACACTCAGAACCAATGAGTAGGCTATTGGTTAGAAGAATGCCCCCTGAGCAGATGTCTAGTGCCCCCTAGTGTGTTCCAAGGAGAAATAATTTTTTATTTCTCCCCAACTGTTAATAATGTACTTATATAGATATTTTATCACTAAGTGGACACAGTCATATTAATAAGAATATAATATATGAAAGGTTAAAAAAAAAAAGCCTAACATTAAACAAAACTAAGTTTATAAGAGCATATGCAGTATGAGTTGGCAATGCATATTAAGTACAACTGTTAAAAGTGCTTTTTACCCTGGAAAAACGTTCTCTCTTCATACACATAGATATTTACATAAGCTCTTCCTCATGACTCTCACAGACCCTCTTACTGGCTTGATGAAATCTTACTAGAAAATGCTTTACCTAGTGGACATACAAATAACAAGACTAGCTAATTTTTGTTGAGTGTCTGATATCTGCCAAATGTCTCAGGTGTATTACCTTTTGTAATCCTAACATCACCCTTGAAGAAGGTACTGTCATTTACAGATGTGGAGATACACAAGACCTTATAGCTACTTGGTAAGACTTAGGCATTCTGACCCCATGGCCTGTGATCTGCACCCACTATGCCATATATCCTAAAAGAAATCCAACCTTGAACATTCACTGGAAGGGCTGAAGCTGAAGCTCCAATACTTTGGCCACATGATGTGAAGAGACAACTCTGGAAAAGACCCTGATGCTGGAAAAGATTGAGGGCAGGAAGAGAAGGCGGCGACAGAGGATGGGTTGGATGGCATCATCAATTCAAAGGACATGAGTTTGAGCAAACTCTGGGATATACGGAAGCCTGGTGTGCTACAGTCCACTGGGTCACAAAGAGTTGGACACAAATTAGCGACTGAACAACAACCAAAATGCCCCCCTAGCTGTGGACAAGCTATGTTTTGAAATTATATATACATACATATTATGTTTTAATACATAATATTTTTTTTAAATTTAGAGGCAGGAAACACCCTAATAACGACAACTAAGAGTAACTGATTAAGCGTGCTGGGTACTGCTTTAAGTATTTACATGTATTAAATAATTTTATCCTTACAACTCTATAGACAGATACTATTCTTAATCTCTTTCTTAATTAAAGAAAGGTAGGCAGGGACAGGTAAAGCAGCCTGCTCAAGATCACCAATGTGAAGGTTCTAACCTGGAGTCTGTGCTCCTGTTACATAACCTTGAGTTTCAAAAACATTTTCAGACTTGCAAAAAAAATCACCCTTTTTCTCATAGCAGCAGCCAAAAAGGTCAATAATCATCTCTCTAAATGCTCTACAATGAAAACACTTGTACAAGAACAAACTAAACTCTAAAACGTCAATTCAAATTTGTCTCAAGAAACATCAGTGTGAAAGTCTAAGGAGAGGAAAGATGGCCATTGTTTGTACAATAACATGATTCCCTCCACACCATGCTGCTGTGCAGGTTGGGTCAAAACTCACTCTTCACTGGACACCTGCTAACTTATCCAAGTAACAGTGAAATCAGTTTAACAGTTCCTCTGATTACAGATAATCTGGGCTGAAAAAACACATTAGTTCAGTTAAGTCACTCAGTCGTGTCCAACTCTGTGACCCCTTGGACTGCAGCATGCCAGGATCCCCTGTCCATCATCAACTCCCGGAGTCTACTCAAACTCATGTTCATCGAGTTGGTGATGCCATCCAACCATCTCATCCTCTGTCATCCCCTTCTCCTCCTCCCTTCAATCTTTCCCAGCATCAGGATCTTTTCAAATGAGTCAGTTCTTCACATCAGGTGGCCAAAGTATTGGAGTTTCTGCTTTAGCATCAGTCCTTCCAATGAATATTCAGGACTAATTTCCTTTAGGATGGACTGGTTGGATCTCCTTGGAGTCCAAGGGACTCTCAAGAGTCTTCTCCAACACCACAGTTCAAAAGCATCAATTCCTCGGTGCTCAGCTTTCTTTATAATCCAACTCTCACATCCATACATGACTACTAGCTTTCACTAGATGGACCTCTGTTGGCAAAGTAATGTCTCTGCTTTCTAATACACTGCCTAGGTTGGTTGCTCTTCCAAAGAGCAAGCGTCTTTTAATTTCATGGCTGCAGTCACCATCTGCAGTGATTTTGGAGCCCCCAAAAATAAAAGTCTCTCCCTGTTTCCATTGTTTCCCCATCTATTTGCCATGAAATGATGGGACCAGATGCCATGATCTTAGTTTTCTGAATGTTGAGCTTTAAGCCAACTTCTTCACTCTCCTCTTTCACTTTCATCAAGAGGCTCTTTAGTTCTTCACTTTCTGCCATAAGGGTGGTGTCATCTGCATATCTGAGGTTAGTGATGTTTCTCCTGGCAATCTTGATTCCAGCTTGTGCTTCATCCAGCCCGGCATTTCGCATGATGTACCCTGCATATAAGTTAAATAAGCAGGGTGACAATATACAGCCTTGACATATTCCTTTCCCAATTTGGAACCAGTCTGTTGTTCCATGTCCAGTTCTAACTGTTGCTTCTTGACCTGCATACAGTTTGAAAATTCTTTGGCATTGCCTTTCCTTGGAATCAGAATGAAAACTGACCTTTTCCATTCCTGTGGCCACTGCTGAGTTTTCCAAATTTGCTGGCATATTGAGTGCAGCACTTTTACAGCATCATCTTTTAGGATCTGAAATAGCTCAACTGGAATTCCATCACGTCCACTAACTTTGTTCATAGTGATGTTTCCTAAGGTCCACTTGACTTTGCATTCCAGGATGTTTGGCTCTAGGTGAGTGATCACACCATCATGGTTATCTGGGTCATGAAGATCTTTTTTTGTATAGTTCTTCTGTGTATTCTTGTCACCTCTTCTTAGTATCTTCTGCTTCTGCTACGTCCATACCATTTCTGTCCTTCATTGTGCCCATCTTTGCATGAAATGTTCCCTTGGTATCTCTAATTTTCTTGAAGAGATCTCTAGTCCATGCCTGAAGAATATGGATGGAGGTTTGTGACATTGTACAGGAGGTGGTGATCAAGACTATCCCCAAGAAAAAGAAATGCAACAACGCAAAATCGTTGTCTGAGGAGGTCTTACAAATAGCTGAGAGAAGAAGAGATGCTAAAGGCAAAGGAGAAAAAGAAAGATATACATATTTGAATGCAGAGTTTCAAAGAATGGCAAGAAGAGATAAGAAAGCCTTCCTCAGTGATCAATGCAAAGAAATAGAGGAAAACAATAGAATGGGAAAGACTAGAGATCTCGTCAAGAAAAAACACATAATATACTTAATACCAGACAAAACAATACACAGGCACACCTTGGAGATATCACAGGTTCAGTTCCAGACCACAACAAAGCAAATATTGCAATAAAGCAAGACATATGAATTCTGTGGTTTCCCAGTACATATACAAGTTATGTTTACATTATACTGCAGTCCAGTAAGTATGCAATAGCATTATGTTTAAAAAAGCAATGTACATACCCTAATTAAAAAATGGTTAGTTAAAAAATTGTTAACCATCATCTGAGCCTTTAAAGAGTCAACCTGTTTGCAATAGTAACATCAAAGATCACTGATCATAGATCACCACAACAAATACAATAATAAAAGTCTGATATACTGTGAGAATTAAAAATGTGACACAAAGATATGAAGCGAGCAAATGCTACTGGAAAAATGGCAATGATAGACTTGCTTAAGGCAGGTGTCACAAACCTTCAATCTGTATTGCCTATACTCAAATGCCTATACCAACCTAGAGAAAAAGCAAACTATACCTCTTAATGGGAATTGTCAAATACTAGGAGGCTGAGATCATAAATTAATAAAATGAATATGCCCTCTCCAAAATTTCCAAGGAAGTCACATATTTTGCTGCTTGAAATTTACAACTGACCTTATTGCTCTGTTTTCAGTTTTAAGTTGCAAGGGCCACTAAGATCTGTAGTGATTGTGAGGGGAAAGTCACACATCATACAGTTAAATCATTCCTAATGTAGGGTGAAATTTCAATATCAGGATCATTCTCCACAATTGCAATATCCATGAAAGAAATTCTACAACAGAAGCACAGTGAGTACAATTTGATTTTTAAAAATATATTCAAGGCACCAAGCTGGGTATTTAATATAGTTTGCATTTCTGTGGTGCAATAGGTTTTCTATTTCAGACAGCTAAGAATCCCTCACAGATTAGTCTAATTTGCTAAATTGAGATACTCAGTGTTTTACTTTTCTTATCTGCCTTTTTATGGTCTATCTGGGTGGACTTAATTGGCACATCTGAGCAGATGAAATACCCTCAGTTAGGAGTCCAGATCTCACAGAGTAAATTAAGACTGATGCAGACAATTATGCACTGGAGCTGAGGATGAGAGGTGTGTGCGTAGCACGAAGCAGAATTAGTCTTCATTTGTGTCTTAGCTTCGTCATTTAAAAGAAGCCAAGATGCTCTCTATGAAACCTCCTTTAGGGAGTTAACTTTTTCTTCTCTCTTTAAAATACAGATTACTACAAGAAAAGAAAAAGGAAAAAATATATATATGTTTATTTCTTAAGAAAGCAATTAACTCCCAGAAACTGATGACAAGAACTGTCAATAAATAATTATAGTTTCTGGGTTAAATCTAGATTAAATTTTAACCAAATTCAGATTTTTAGAGATCAAATGATTTGGGGTATTTTTTGTTTGTTTGCTTGCTTGCTTTGTTTTTAAGGCACAAGCAAATCAGGCTCTACAATGTAACTTGGCCTTTGCCTAACTGTGACCTGAATTTCAGTGCAGTACAAACAGAAGTCTAATTGAAGGATAAACATGGTACAATCACAATGCAAAGGGACTGACTCTAGACAAGAGGAAGAGGCTCTGTGAAGACAATAAAATGGAGACAGAGCAGCTGGGAGCGTGCGAGGCACAGCCTTCAGCACCATTTCTAGCCAGGGCTGGGACCTGCAGAAGTGTGAGCTTGTCCTCATCAAGTGATGGGAGAACCTGATCACTGAGGCCATGCTCTTCTGGGTCCACGGCACCAGTCCATGCTGACAGACCCCTCCCTCCTGACCCAAACCACCTTCAGCTCCACCCCAGCCCCAGCCTTCTCACTCGCTGCTACCCTGGGCAAAAGACCTCAGCTTTCTCGGCTCAGGATCCTGTCTCCTATGGGGCCGTGAGGACTAAACCACTGGACCCACAGAGACTGAAGCACTGCCAAGTGGTACGCATTTACTAATGTCAGTTATCCTAGTTCTCATACAACCTCCTCCCTCCCTCATGGATGCCCACCTCGCTCAGACCTCCAAATTTCGAATCCAAGAGACTTTTTCAATGTTTATCCTCCTGGACTTGACTCCTCTTGGCATCTGAAAATAACAACAGCCCTCCCCTTCTAGAACTAGGCATGTATACAGCCAAACCCTCTCAACAGGGGTCCAACTCACCCCTACCACAGAAGCCACAGTGCTCAAGGGAGGGGTGATGAAGACACCATTTACCCAGACAATTTAGCCGTGTGGAGGCTTCAGATATTCTGTAAGATTTACACAATGAATGGAGTCATCTGACTTTTTAACTCCAAGCTATTCACACTAAAATAAAGTTTAAAATGTGATAAAAGAAAAACCTTTAAGATTAAAAATTATCAGAAACCAGTTTTATCAATGGGCACCATGACTCCAGATTCGGGTTATACCACACCATGAGGAAAATTCTATCCCCATCCACATCAGACCTGTTAAGCTTTCCAGACATCCCAGCAACCTCCCCAAATCTTCATCCGACTGACCTGGGTTTGGTTTCCAGTCTTGGGAGGCAGGGGTGGCTTTGTCCTGATTCTTGGCACCACCGTGTGGCCATATACAGATATTGCCCATCGCACCCAACTCCAAGTCCTGGCTTCAAACCCCAGCTCTTAGATCATGGGCAAGTTGATAAACTTGAAAAGGCCAAGATAAAGTTATATATTACATGTTATATATAACATGTGTTATAAAGTTACATATTACAAGTTATATATAACATGTGACAGAAATATATGCATAGGATCAAAGACTGGAATGAGGGACTTCCCCTGCAGAAATAATGTGCCCCCAAAAGCAAATCAAGTACTTTCCTTTTCAATGATGCCCTGAAGTTTGAGGGTAAATGTGGCAAGTGCTTTAACCTGCATCCTCAGGTTCATATCAACATATCTGAACCACTCCACAGACCAGGCCCAGTGCTGGGACCAACCTTCTCCACAAAATCTTGCTTAAAGCACCTCCACCTGATTTCATTACACTCTTCACCCTGGTAGGTCCCATGTGTGCCCTTGTCCCCTAAAAGACTGCAGATTCCTCGCAGGAACGGAGCCGGGCATTCATGCAGTGAGAATAAAGATGAAGCAATGGAGTTGCGCTCATATCTCAACTGGGAAATGAACCAACTACACTGAGGGAAGCAGGACTGGTCATCTGGCAGGGAAAGGTGCGTGCATGAAACGTGTGGTCTTCCAGGCCACTCTGGACTCAACCTGGGCACATATCACCCAACACTGAGTGTGTCTTATTTCTATTAAGTGCCTGGCCCTGGAAGATCCCAGATCCTAAAGCAATGGATTTTACGGAAGACTTCACAACTGAGAGCCATACCCTAATGGAAACTTGACTACCACAAAATTAAAATAAAAAATTATGGATGCTTTGTAAGATCTGTTAGCACTGACATGAGTAAGAACCAACAGAATAATTGCTTCTAAGAAGTGGCCCATTCATCATGGTACATAACCAGAGCTATGAAAATCAGGGAAAAAAAAAAAAGAAAATCAGGGAACACCATTGAGGGGACAGCCTGCAAATGCAACAGGACAGAGAAGAAAGCAGGATAAAAATGTGGAAAAGGCAAAATATACAGTGTAAAAGATGGTTAAAACTTCCAAGACTGACCTGAAATCTTGGGCTAAGTCAGAGAAAGTAGGATTGTAAGTGCTATTACCTAGATCCAGAAAATGTTAAGCTGTAGTAAAGGTCTGACAGGGTATTCCTGCTGAACATCAACTAAAATCAAAAATACCTAGTTAGGACTAACCTAGGGCTAATGAAAGACATAAGACTCTCAACTTGAGAGAACTAAGCAGGTGAGATGTCTAGGAATCATCCACTTTTACTTCTAAGAGTTCAAAACAACACTGTAATTAGCATGGCTATAATTTAAGCCCTGTTATATAAATATGTATAATTTAACACATATTTGAGTTCAAAAGGTACCTGCGCTGGATATATATTTCTAAATTCTAACCATTAGGAGAAACTCATTTTCTATGTTGTAAACTAGTTGCTGCTGTTGTTCAGTTGCTAGGTCATGTCCTACACTTTGCAGTCCCCACAGACTGTAGCATTCTCTGTCCATGGGGTTCTCCTGGCAAGAATACTGGAGTGCATTGCCGTTTTCCTCTCCAGGGGATCTGCCCAACCCAAGGATGGAACCTGCACTTCCCGCGGATCCTTTACCACTGAGACACCAGGGAAGCCCCTTGTAAACTATATGGGGCTTTATTCTAATCATCAATCATCAAACCATACTATTAATAAGATAAGAAATCCTAATCTTTTTCTTCACTCAAGGGGTTACCATTACAATTTCAATCTGTCTACAAAGATCAACAACAAGAAACAACAAAATATAGAGTGACTGGCAGTTTTAAAATATCCTTAATATGCTTTTCAATCCTGAGCACTTTAGTTTCTTTTAACATCCCCCAATCCAACGAGTACCAAGGGAGATGCAATATAAACATTTTAATGTGGATATCTGCAGTTTAACAATTATCTGCCTTAATAACTATAGCTATAAAATTTTAAGAGCTATAGTATTTTGGTGGCAATTAGAGTTATTGATATTTCTGAAACTCATTGGAGATTCTACTGTAACTTGAGCAAAAACTGACTTCTGATATGGCTTTGGATATAACAGTTTTACAATCTTAACATTATTAAGAAAAACTTATTGCCATGAATTTAAATCTATATTTAAAATTCAATCAAAACAAACTGCTCTTGATCAAAATACCAATATACTTAAAATACATTTAATATTGACTCAATTTAATGGCAAGAATATTCATTCCACTTACAATCAATATGGTGAGATTAACACTTTTATTAATTCTCTACAGCAGTCAAGGAAAAAATATGCTGCTCACTGTTCAAGAGTATTGAGTAATACCCCTCAAACAACTTTACAGATATGGAACGTGCCAAGTAACTTTAAAGTTGCAATAAGAAATGACAAATACTAAGCCACTCTTCAACCCTGTCTTGCCAAGTAAGGTATTACTGCAGTGTTGAGTGTAAGGGCTCTCTTAAAGACCTGGATCTAGGTTGCAGGTACTCAAATCATTTATGAAAATAACTATGCTCCATCTACTTCTAAAAGGTTAGGTAGGGAACATATGTGGCAATGTGGATGGAGAATGTCAGTAGTTCTAAACAAGAAGAAAAGAATATCAGGTCAATCTTCATTCTCAAAGGTTAGTGGGAAGCTACAAAATTACAATAAACTACACTGAGAAAAAAAGAAAAAACTGTTGAGGATTGGGGAAAAAATATCCTGGGAGCAAATATTTAAAAAGTAATCTGAAAAAAAAAAAAAGTAATCTGTTAAGCAGATTCTCACATCCCCTTGAGCTTCTCAGTGCTCTCAGCAAGCTAAAGGCTGAGGCTTGAGTCACGCAGCATACTGTTCCGTGAGACACAGTGGACACTGCAGGGTACACACTGGTTTTCATGGTTCACAGAAAACGTGTGAACAGACAACGCTGACTCCACAAACGAATGTGTTCACCTTCCTTTTATCTTACTTACACCAGATACTGACAAAATCATGGAAATAAGAAGCCAAAGTTAGTCTCTAGCAAACACAAAGAAGAGACAGTGGGAAGGGTATCCTGGACTTTCGAAGCCCATTTCTGGCACTGGAAGGTTTAAATTCTTTAAACAAGTACTTTTTTAAGACGAGGAAGGAGGCATTTAGGAAAGCAATCTTATTCTTTCATACACTAAAACTTAAACGTCAGCTCTCTGGACTTCCTGGGGGCGCTAGTGATAAAGAACCCACCTGCCAGTGCAGGAGACATAAGACACACAGGTTCGATCCCTGGGTTGGGAAGATCCCCTGGAGGAGGGCACGGCAACCCACTCCACTATTCTTGCCTGGAGAATCCCATGCACAGAGGAGCCTGGTGGGCTACAGTCCACAGGGCTGCACAGAGTCGGACATGACTGAAACGACTCAGCATGCACACACGTACTCCTGAAATTATCTCCACCCAGCATACACCACACAAGCCAACCTCCTCCTCCTCCCCAGCCTTATGGCAAGGCACCCACTCTCCAAAGGAAGGCACACAGCTCCTGCTTTATTCCTTTGCATGCCTCTTGACCCAGCCTTCCCCTTAAGCTTTTCTTCTTAGACTTGCCCCCAAATCTGAATGATGACCCAGAAGTAGAAGCATCTTGGGTCAGCTCCACTGAGGATTCAGGGGCTCTGATGATTCTATCACCGACTCAATGGACATGAGTTTAGGTAAACTCTGGGAGCTGGTGATGGACAGGGAAGCCTGGTGTGCTGTGGTCCATGGGGTTGCAAACAGTCGGACACGACTGAGTGAGTGAACTGAACTGATGGTTCTATTGGGCTCAGGCTGCAGGAAGTCCAATCTTTGGATGAATAGGGGTCTAACACACTAAGCTAGACCAGAACTCTTATTAATAAACCTGCCACCTACAATAAAACACAGCCCCTGTGGACTGACCTTAATCGTTGCTTATAATAATCTTCATCTCCATCGTCTCGGCATCTCACTACCTTCCGACCTCCTCCCGTGGCTTCAGCCTCTTCCCCAGAACTTGGAAAAAAGTCATCATCCATCTCCTGCACAGTGACTTTCTTCTGCCGTTTCCGGCGACTGAGCACCAGCCTCTGCTCCCAGCCAGTACCTTCCCCGGGCAGGTCGGCACCCACTGCCTCCTCCAGCTCCTCCTCCGTGGGCAAGTACTCAGAGTCTTCACCTTCAGAGTCCCCCTCTGCCTTTGGTCTCACATCACAATCCCAGGGTTTCTTTCCCTTTAGCGATCCCACCTGCCCCTGGAGCTGAAGAGCCCTCTTCTGGAGTTTCTTGATTTTTTTTTTCAGGCGTTTATCTGTTTTCGATAGAACTTTGCCTCTCTCGTCTGGTTTGTTTTCACGGAGCGTTGAGCTCAGCTCAGGAGTGGCCGAGGCTGCAGCTTTTTTAGCTGCTCTTTTATTACAAGCTTGCTTCTTTCTTTCAAAGGACAGTTTCGCTTGATCTGCCAAATACTTTTCAAAGCCTGACGCTTCATTGAGCATTAGTTTTCTGGGTTTTTTCTCCTGCTTCTGAGCGATCTTGGTACCAAAAGGTGTCATCTGGCCAGTGCGGACGAGCTCTTCCCAAGCGGTCTCCTGAGCGGGCATGAGCATGCTGCCAAGGCAGGATGGCTCCGCTTCTGAAAAAGGGATGACAATGCATTGGGTACTAACATAAAACTTTCCAGAACAGACATGTGTGCTACTCAACACATAGATACAAAAAAAAAAACCACTGATGTACTATACTATATATAAAGAACAGTGAAATTTAATATACTCCTATTCAAAAAGGTCACTTCTCAGTAACTTTTCCCAAAATACTGCATTATAAATATGCTTTCTGGGCATCCAAAGACAGACCCAGTCATATGTAACATACAGAGAGAAATTTTGCCATGTTTCCTTATCAAGTAAAGAGTAGTCCTTGAAGAAGCAATCTCCCAAGTTTGCACATCACTGCTAACACCAGCATTGAGAGGGACTTAAATTCAAGAGACAGCAGAACTGAAAACAGAAATCTAAACAATCAGCATGCACCTAAATAGGTTAGACATAAATGGTGGCTCTGCTCCGTTCAACAGGATAGTCACCACATGGCCATTTAAATTTACACTGAGAATTCATTTTTTCAGTTGTACTTGCCACACTTCAAGAGCTCAATAGCCACATGTGGCTAAAGGCTACCATGATGAACACCACAGACAACATTTCCA
The DNA here is from genome assembly GCF_019320065.1 of Cervus canadensis. NCBI lineage: Eukaryota > Metazoa > Chordata > Mammalia > Artiodactyla > Cervidae > Cervus > Cervus canadensis. Next base: position 56,556,681 of record NC_057393.1, on the reverse strand, counting down.
TTATTGCAACTATGTCTACTGGACGGCACCACGTCAGATAAGTAAACTGACTAAAGGGACGAACTAAAATTGGAAGTTCTGCTATACTAATAGAAAGCCACCCAGAAATCATTCCTCTTTCATCAGCTGAAATTAATCTCTAGCAAAATTACTTTATCCATAGCCAAAATATCAAAGGAAGCAAGGCTTAACGGGGAGGAAACCATATTCTAAAATCTATGATCTCTTGCAGGCCAATAACACCCGCGCAGTTTTTCATTAAATGTTCACTAAAGAAAAACATACATCAGAAAGTGCACAAATCCTCAGTGTACAGCTCAGTGAATTTTCAGAAAAATATACCCACACACACCTGAAGACGGAAACAGCAAACCACTCCAGTATTCTTGCCTGGAGAATCCCATAAACAGAAGAGCCTGGTGGGTTACAGTCTACGGGGTTGCGAGAGTAAGACACGACTGAGCGACTAAACCACCACATACCTATACACCAGCACACAGATCAGGAAGCATAAATTACTAGGATCCCCAGATCCGCCTTTCAGGGTGTCTCCCAGCTTCTAGCCCACAAGATACTGACTGACCTGTTAACACTGAAGATAAGCTGGACCTGGCATTGAACTTGGAAATGTCTGTGCTTGGTCTGGCTTCTTTTGTTCACAATTATGCCTGTGAGTCATACTTGCTATTGAATTTGGTTGCAGCCTGTTGATTCTCTTGCTGCTGTTAGTACAGTATTCTATTATACAACTCTACTACAATGTTTCCATCCTACTGCTAATGGACGTTTGGGTAGTTTCCAGGTTTGGACTACTGAGAATAACGTTGCTACGAGTATTTCAGTACATATCCTTTGGTAACGCTATGTATACGATTCTTTGGGTATATTAAGCTCTGGTAGACAACACTGAACATTTCCAAAGTGGTCCTGTCAATTTTAAGTTTTATCAACAGTGTTTCAGAGTTTCAGCTGATCCATATTCTTGCCCTTCCATTTTAGCTATTCTGGTAGGTGTGCAGTAGTACCATTCAGGGGCTGGAATTTATATTTCCCTGAGTGACTAAGAGAAGAGAAGGCAACGGCACCCTACTCCAGTACTCTTGCCTGGAAAATCCCAAGGACGAAGGAGCCTGGTAGGCTGCAGTCCATGGGGTCACAAAGAGTCGGACACAACTGAGCGACTTCACTTTCACTTTTCACTTTCACGCATTGGAGAAGGAACTGGCAACCCACTCCAGTGTTCTTGCCTGGAGAATCCCAGGGTCGGGGGAGCCTGGTGGGCTGCCGTCTGTGGGGCTGCACAGAGTCAGACACGACTGAAGTGACTTAGCAGCAGCAAGTGACTAATGAACTAGGGAACGTCTACACAGATTTGCTGATCTTTCAGGTAGCCTCTTGTAAGGAAAATGTCCAAATCTTTCACCAATTTTTCTTTTCTTTTTTTTTGCCAGTTTTTCTCACAGGTGGTCTTTAAAAGAATAAAAAAGATTTCTAGGAATTCTTCATACATTCTAGACTCAAGTCCCTGCATTAACACAGATATTGCAAACATTTTTTCCCATTCTCTTAAATGCTCTTTCAGCAAACAAAGACCTTAGTTGTAACATAGTTCATTTATCAAATCTTTTCCTTTACAGTGAGCATATTTGTGTCTTGTTAAATCTTTGCCCCAAGATCATGAAAATGTTTACTATAAGTTTTTTTTACCCTTCACATTGGAAGATCTGCAATCCATCTGGAATTTACTTTAGTACGCTATATAATGGGCCAATCTTCACATTATCTTCATGTGAATTAACCCAGCACACTTAATGAAAAGATGATTCTTCTCCACAGCACTGTACTGCGACATATATCATACATTCAAGTGACCACATATGGGTGGGTCTGTTTCCTGGACCCTCTATTTTGTCCCATTGGTGTACTGGTCTACCCTTATGCCACTACTGCACTACTGTCTTAATTATTATAGCTTAATAACAGGTCTGGATATTTTATTCTTCTTCAGGATTGCTGTGGCTATTCTTGACCTGATGCATTTTTATATAAATTTTAGAATCACTTTACTGGTGTCACTCACCTCAGCCTACTCTTCCTACCCTACACCCTCTCCCTCAGAAAATTCCCTGAAGTTTATACTGGGGTTGAATTGAAACTAGAGAAGGATAGAACTGACATCATTACAATATTGTATCTTCCCATCTATAACCATGGTGTATCTCCCTCATTCATCTTCTCTTAATTTTTCAATGACATTTTGCTGTTTTTAATGTAGAGAGCACCAAAGAAAACTACTTTTTTAAACTAAGAGTTATTTCCAGGTATTTTGATTTTGATTATAATTGCCATCTTTACTAAATTTTTATTTTTTACTTTTGCTCATATGTAGAAATATGACTGATTTTTCTATACCGACCTTGTGTTCAATGACACTGCTAAATTCACATAGTAATTCCAGTAGAACACCCACTGATTCTTTCAGGCTTTCAATATGACCAATCACACATTCCATAAATAGTGATGGTTTTATTTCTTTTCTTACATTACTACACTACCCAGTAGAATGTAACAGGAAAGGTGATAGCAAGCACCTCATATCATCACGGATCAGAGGAGCAAAGCCAACTGCTGCAGTTTATCCCACCAAATTCCAGGAAAGGATTTTTTAATCAGATAATCCTCACAATGATTAAGAAATGGATCATTATGTGGAGAGCAGGGAAAAGGAAATCTCAGGAAAGCATGGGAGCAAAGAAATGAAGGTCTACTGTGCTTATGCCCATCTCAAGACAGGCTTGGAAGGTTAAAGAATGTAGCCAAGGTCTATACCTGGGAAATAAAGAGCTGGGGTGCATAAAGCCTAGACACTCTGCTCTCCTGCCTCCCCAGACAGGGCACAGAGCACCAGGGAGAAGAAAGGGACCCCAGAAAGTATGGAAGAGAAAGGGTGATAAGAGAGACCAGGAGTCTTAAGTGTTGGCTAGAGCCCCAGTGGAAAGAGATAACAGGAAACAGGCGCTCAGAAAAAGGGCAAGGCCATAAGTGTACAGACTTTAAGATACTAGAACCTAGGTGGCCAGAGAAGCCATAGGGAAGGGGTAAGATTATTTGGAGAGACGTAGTATTATAAAAAGAGGGCTCAGCAAGAAATTCTAAGAGTAATTATTATTTAAAATAAGCATAGAAAATCTGGTCAAAAACAACTCAATAGAAATGGTCAGAAGGCTGAAAGGAAAATCAGGAGACAGACATGGCTCCTGAGAGGCAGGGAAGTAGCAGCTGCTACAGACAGGCCAAGTGGAGCTTTTGGATTGGGGGAAGCAACAATTACCCCTGGGTCGACTTTTACCAAACAAATAATAGGAAGCAAAAGATAACAGCAAGTTCTAGGCAGCCAGATCAAGAAAAAGTTTTTTACCAATGAGAAATACAGCATTTCAGCAGCAGGAAGCACTGGTCACAGGCCCAGTGGATTCCGTAGGACAACTCTGATAGCACAGCTACTATTTCTTTCCATCACTTCAACTGAGTCTTCACAATTCTCTTGTCTTACTGAATGGAGTCAGCACAAAATATTTGCTTGAAGGGCTTAAATCCATATTTCAACTAGTAAATAACTGAACAGCTACCAACAATTTCTAAACACACATACACACACTGACACTCAAGACATTTTGTTTCAGAGCTTATGCATCTTCCCAAAAGGTTTTCCAAAAGACACCCATCCAGGGCAGTGATATAAGCAATATGGCCATGGATTAAATAACCTGAATTAAGATGCCTTAACAACAGAATTGATGGTTAGAAAGCCTCTCAAATAGGTCCCAAAAAGATTTGAAAAGCAATTCTATGAATGTTGACTGGTGATACTGGGTCAACAAAATATAATTCAGTCAAGATGTTGGGTGCCTTTATGAAATTAATTATACAAAATGTTAAGATTTCTAATTTATTAAACGTAATACTAAATGGGCACCAGGAGCCTCTATTAGGGTGAGTTAAAAATTTACTTTCATTCTCTGAAGCCCCAAAGGACTTGTTAATTCGTTTCATCTCACAGTTTCTCTCTCTCTGAACAGTCTCAATCTAAACATCAAAGAGCTGCAAAGAAAGATACATAAAGGAAAATAAAAACAAGTTAGACTAGTAGACCAAGGTTAGGGTTAGGATTAGGGCTAGACTAGGTTCTATAGGTGTAGAGAATAAAATGTCCTATGTTTGTTGTGACACTAAGCAATTAAATGTATTTGTCCAAACACCCAGGCTGGGACTGGAGAGACACCCTCCACTGACAGAGGTTATCAGGCCGCAATTCGAGAACAGAGACACCATCCCCGGGATCCTCACCTGCATCCTCCTCCTCCAGACTGGCATGATCTAGTTCAACTTTTACCTCTGCTCCTCCAAGGATGGCCTGGAGTCGCTTTTGTTTTGCTGTGATCTTCTTCAGCTGTTGTTCCTTAAATGGTAAATGTTGAATACAAAAAAATAGCAGTGAAGTGATTAAATACAAAAGGCTGCATCATAAAATTTTAAACACTTTAATCAAGGGCAAAATCAAAATAAAACACAAGGGCCATATATTACTATTACTACAGAGAAACTTATCTGAGTAACTGCTACTTTTCTAGCAGGAAGTAGCGTGTTCCCCCAGGCAGCACCCCATCCCCACCCTCCTGACTGGGTGGCACAGTCTTCTACTGGCTAAGCACCTAAGCTCCACATGCACTGACCCTCCATTGACTTGGGAGGTGGCGCTGCTCTACTTGTCCCCATCACACACTGGGTAAATCACAACATTTGTTTCTGACCTTAGCTGCCAAAGGGCTATGAGGTCAATAGGCTCTATGGCAAAGAAACACATAAATGTCCAAACAGTTGAAAAAGTCAGCCCCCTTGATAATCTACCATATTTCTGATTGTCCTTTATAGTACACTACTCAATCACAACATTCTAAAAACAAAATCCATTTTGACAGACCCTTTCACTCTGTCCTTCCTGCCCCCCCGCCTTTGTTTTGTCTTCCTCCAACATCACCAGAACTCAGCTATGTGGCCATTCCTAGGGATGCCCCGGTTCACTAGGCCTGTGGTAGGTGGTTCTTCTTTCCAAGGTCAAGAATGTTTAAACAGCAGACGTGAGTGGGGGGAGAGGGGACATCCTGATTATGGACACCATGTTATTATGACTTGCAATTCTGTTTTATCTTGCAGGTTTTCTCTCAGCAAATTCTCATTTAAAACAGCCTGTCTCTGAACAATCTCTCTCTAAACATCAGAGAGGTGCTAAAGAAAGACAGAGGAGTAGACAACCAAGTTAGACTAGTACCTAAAGTGGTCTAAGTATTGGTCCTCACTGCTCTTTGAAACCCCAACCCACCAGAAGCCCACTATTCACATGCTCCCACAGAGGCCAGATGGTCCCCTGTCTGCTTTGGGGAGACACCGGCTGCCTCACTCCACTGTGAGCAATGACCTATGAGCTACTGCTATGGAGTTAAATGAGGAATCAGTGTGGTGAAGACCATGAACTGGTGAGTGGAAAGCCAAAGGAGGAGCCAAGGCTACCTAGCCCCCAAAGGTAAAGCCCAAACAGGCGTCGTGAGGACCCTACTCGCTGCCCTGAATCAACTGCAAGCACAAGGCCATCTGTCAGTCACTCTGGACGGCAGTAATAAAATGATTAAAACCAGTCATTTCTACCTCCTGCCATATGTTGTTATGGAGTGTACATAAGTTCTAAAAAATGATTCAGACTTTATAAACACAAAGTCAAAAGTAATAGACAGTTCCCTGCCCTTAAGTCCAACAACCCTAAGTGCAGGCCCAGTTGGTGTGGCTGGGTGACAACTGAACACCTAAGGTCAGCCTCTTAGGACAGTAAGCATGAGTGTGGGGGGGGCAAGGGCCATGCTGACGGGAAACACGGTGCAGACAGTCAGTAGAAGCAGGAGCTGAGCAGGAAAAGAGGGCAAGTCCACATGAGATGAGCCAGCGTGAGAGGCTGGCGGGCCAAAGAGGAACCTCAGCTGGGGGGAAGAAAGCAACGACACAAGGGAGCCCACGAAAGTACGTGAGTGAGGAGGCGAAAAGTCAAAAAAGGGAACTTTCTCTCAGTTGTGAAGGTGCCTGTACATGTGTGTATGTATTTTTAGGAACACTCTTTAAACACAGGATGTTAAAGGGAAACAGCCAAAAAATTAAATGCATAAAATTTAATTCTCTATTGTAAATTTGCTTAACACCTTATAAATACTTTTCAGAATACCTATTTCCTAAATATTACATGAGCTTAAATAATGACTGTTTCAAAAAATGCAAGACTTAAGTGTTTTCTAGAGTCACCTTGTTATACTTCTGTCGTTTTACAGAATCTAGTTTCCTGTTGATGTCTTTGTTGGTGGCAGCTTGAGGGCCAAGTTGTTCAATAATTTTATCAATCTGTCTTAGGGATGTCGTACATGACCTGAAAAGAGAAAATGTCTATTTTCCACTCTGGTAACATTTTTTATAGAATAATATGAAAAGAGGAATGCTACAAACATGTCCCTTTTACTTCTCATTAACTAAAAGACAAAAGAAACTAAACCAGACTAACATTCTTTTTGGACACTAACAGAACTTGAAGAGTTGTTATAAATCTAAGATGACTGCTCATGTTTTTCTTTAATCTGGCTAATTTTAATCTGCTGATTCCCATTTGCAAACTGATTCATTCATTCTATAAGTATTTTAAGAAACTATATTATTTAATATATTCAAGAGACTACACAAAAATGATGGGCAATGTTGTCCTTGTATATCAAAAAATGCATATTTTTTTTTTAAAGACAATTTTTTAGAGCAGTTTTAGGTACACAGAAAAACTGAGAAGAAGGCAGAGATTTCCCATATACTCTTTGCCCCAAATATGCACAGACTACCCCATTACCAGCAACCCAAACATGGGTTTTTAAAGCCCATTATGGGAGTTTCCCAAAGTTTGGAAAAAAGTACTGAACATATTTAAACATTTTCTTATATAAATCAGACATCTGTGATAGTATTTTTCTTTTGTATGACTAGAAAACTTATTGCTATATTATTACACTTTGGAGTACAAACAGAAAAAGTCAATTTATAATAGACTGCTCCTAAAATAGACATAGAATTGCAACCCCCAACTTTCAAAAGACAAATTCAGTACTGACACTTGTGTAATTTGCTGTCTATATCCTCTGTGGATTTCAGCAGAAAAGATGTTATCAATGCAACTTACTGGTGGTCTTGGCACCATGTGTCACCCTCTGTCTAGCATTAGGCAGTCTCATGACTCTGTAGCACCCTACTCTGTCACCTCTGCAAGCAGTGGACACATTTCCAAGGTCGAACGTGTAAGGTGTGAGGACATCAAGGTCCTCACACCTGAAGATCAGACTACAACTATTGGAGAACACCTGCAGCTCAAGAGGCTCAAAGAACACACCAGAAAACTGTTAGCAGAAAACAGGCCCTTTAAGTGCCAACAGTACCACAGCATCCTCCACAGGCTGGCCAACAGCTCCATATTCTTCCCTCCCCCCTCCTCCAGCTGCTCCCACCTGACACTGCACCATCCCTCCACCTGGTCCTCCCCTTCTCTTTCCTGCTTGCAGCACGCTCTGCTGAGAACACTGGCTATGGGAGGGCAGAGAGGCAATGGAGAGTGAGCTCACCTCAATCCTCTGCCCCCTCTTTCAACCCAGGTCCAGGCCTCTCCACAACCAATGCATTCTGCTCAGCACAGCCCAGGTCTGTTTCTCCTCTAAAGCATAAGTGAGCCTCCATGGAACTTCACTTTTCCTTAGAGAGTCAAAAGTACAACGGAAGAAAGGAAAAGCTGGGAGGTATTTGTCACTGTTTCCAGAAATGCAAATCTGAGGTACCAAAAGACTGGTCCTCAGTTTAGGAACAGGAAACTAGAAAGAAATTATAGGATGCGGGGAGAGGGCCGGGGGATATTCCTGGTACCTGGAGTAGGACACATCAGATCTTCAGAAACACCTCTCCTGAGAACCATTCTGTGCCCAAGCTTGCGAGATCTGGGCCACTCAGAACAGCACTTCTCTCCAGGACATCATGTGTAAACAAGCTGCCAAGAACTGAACTGAGTGAGTACTGTTTACAATGCTCCTGAGAGCTAGGGTTTAAACACAGGTCAAGGACTTACTGACTCCATCTTCTGATTAAAGGTTCTATAAATCCCCTCAATTTTTGGACTACCACAGGTATTGTCTAAATTTTTCAGACAGAAGTAAAATCAGAGAGAAGGCGGTCCACACTCACGTGAGGTCGTCCAGGACTGACCGATACTCCTTCTCTGCCTCAGCAAGCTGGGCCACGCGGTTGGCCTCATGGATGGCGCTGTCCACCTGCTGGAGCACCCCTTGCTCCAGCACATCCTGGTCGTAGACATCTACACCCAAGCCCTGCAGCTCCAGGGCCTGTGCGCTGGGCTCCACCGCCTGGATCTGATGTCTGTCGATGTGCAGCAGGGCTGGCCCTCTCCTGGGAAGTTCCAAGAGACACCCTTCGGTGGAAGTGGAGGGTCCATTAGCAGAGGAACAAGAGGGGAGTCTCTGCCCCAGGTCCACGTCGCCATCCTTCTCCTGCTTGATTGTCCCCTCTTCACTGACACTGACAGCCTGGCTCTGTGAACAGTCTTGCTCCTGAGTTTGACTTGAGTCGGGGATTCTTTCATTTGGCATCCTCTTCAGACTATCTAAAAGGAAAAAAATTTTCAGCAAGCCCATCAGTTACATGGAATTGTATTTATAAAGTTTAGTAAATATTTATAACTAAAGCAGATTGATTTCTCAAAAGACCAAGCAATAATCCTCCAATTACATAAATTCAAGTTTCCAATTATTATTTATCTTAAAAGAACACAAGTTATGGATCTTCTTGAGTTCTGATAATAATTAAGAAAAAAATCCCAACAGAAAAAGAAATGCAGTATCATCAACAAGAACCCTGGGGCAGCCACCTGAGAAAGCTGGCAACCAGAATCCCAAGTGATGCCCACAGAGACTTCTCCAAATCAAGCGAAGTCATTTCACTGCTGCTTTCCAAGTGAGCCTCTTCACTGCATTATGGCACAAATGACCTACATTAGAGCTGCATGATCGACTGCAACATACAGATTTAGTGACTTAAGAAGAGAGACTTGTACAGAGATTCTCTACAAATCTAACACTAGAAACTTTTAGGTTGACTATTTATTCCAATAAGTAGAAACCTCTGAAAAGAGATAATAAATAACACCACTCAAATCAGAACCTCAGTTAGATTAATTAAAAGTCTCAAAAATAACTCCATTTCAATGCATAATATAATTTCTCACCAGCAAGCTAGCAAAAACACAATGACTGATAATATCCACTATAGGTAAGAAAGAGCCACCTTCACATAATGCTGGTGGGAATATAAATTAGTAAAATTCGTTTGGAAGGCAGTTTAGCAATATCTACCAAAATTTAAAATGCACATTACTAGGCACTTATTCCAGAGAAATACTCACATATACATAGGCTATTTATTGTAGCATGTTTAATAGTTTTAAACTGGCATTAAGTATTCTCAACGGTAATAATATAGAAGCCAAGTAAAATGAAAAGCCACGTCGTATGAAGGCATTTATATTGGAAAAAAATGTGTACCCACATCTGTGTGTACGGAATGCATTCAAAATAATCTGAAGACACATACTAAACCTGCAGCATTGGAAGAGGGGAAACAGAAGGAAAAGGAAAGAATAAAGGGGAACTTTCACATTTTACAACAAGAAATCAGGAACTCTTTTTTTTTTTCCCTTTTTTTTTTTCCTTTTTTTTTTTATCAGGAACTCCTTGAATGAAAATGTGTTTGCTATGCTGCCGGTATAACTCCATCTAATAAATGCTTTTAAATAGATTTTTTTTTAAGTGACAGCTTATCTTTTTATTTAACTGTGAATAAACTATTTCTATGAAATGTTCACAGGTTCCCCAACAAGCTCCACTCATTCCTCATTAAAGTGATGCCAGTGGCCAAGCACTAGGACACGAGGATGCCAGGAACTCAGTGTCACCCTGCCCCGAGGGGCTCACTCTCTACTGGAGAAGCATGCCAGTGGGGCAGGTGGATAAAAGAGGCACAGACAAGAGGCCAGGTGGACACAGAAGGGACAGTACACTGGATGTGGAGTTCAAAACACACATACAAACTGAGTTTTGAACGTGTGACCCAAGATCTGATACAGATGAGGTGTTCAAACATGTGGAAAGGAAATCTCAGGGAGGAATCTAAAATAACAAGTCTGGTCTGGACAAGTGAGTCACTGGTGAATTCAGTCACGAAAATTTGAATCAGAAAGGAAGCAGATGGGAAGCAGCCAAAGCTGCCCAGCCAGAATGCAGGCAGAAACGTGAATCTGGGCTCTAGAGAAAATCTGGACAACATGTGGAAATACCAGCACAGTAAACAGCCGCAGGGATCCCAGGGCTCTGACAGGTACCAAAGATTCTTTTAGAGGATAAGAAAGAGGCTAAGTTTGAAAAGGTTAAAAGTCAACATCAGAGAAAGAAAATTCCTCCCTCTGGGACCCTTCTGATTATTTCCAGGAGAAAGGATCAGACTGGCACTCTATTGCTTTCAACAGAGAGCAGGATTCTGGCTCCAAGCCTTCATGCTAGCTAGAATTTTTTCATTGTTCTTATTTGTATGTATACAAGGATTTCCTTTTCAGTTCTTAAAAAATATACTAATCAATCAAAATATTAAGTAATAACTCTGTAGTGCAAAGACAAGGTTAAAATAATGATGTTTGGAGAAAACGTCTAACAAGGAGTTAGGAAGGAATGGTCAAATATGGAAAATAATATCGCAAGTTCTAAGGAAACTACAAAGGTTCCACTGGATTTGGAAAGTTGATCAGTGGTTACCTTAGTAAAAGAAATCTTAGCGAAGCAAAGGGGAAAAAAATCAGACTGTAGTGGGATAAGAAATGAGTAGATAAGGAAATAGAGGCCTAAGGATAGGCTACTGAAGAGAGATCACTGGAATAAAAAAGTAATCAAAGGATGGGGAAAGAAAATTTGGTCAAGAAAAACTATAGGATGAATACCTAGTGGGGATTAGGGAGATAATCTGCAAAGAAAGTGGTATATGAGACAGCAGCAAGTACAGAAGTGAAGAGGGCATAGCACATCTTTCTCTGACTCTGGCAGGAGGATGACTCCTGATGGACAGGTGCAGAGTAGAGAAGCTTAGGTGGACCGTAGAGAAAATACTCTATTAAGGCAGGAAATTTGGGCATTACCTGAGTCACGGGACATAGTTGGGATGGGAGGTGGGGGAGAGTAAGAATCTAAACTAAGTAACCTGTAGAAGAGAAAAGGTGATGGGGAACAAACACTGGTGACATGTGTGGAAGGCCTACCAGAGGCTAGTTCCCGAACCAGGAATTGCCAACAACCCCAATTTTCTCCTTCAGTAATTAGCAGTCCCAGGGGAAATGCCAATGTTGGGAGTCTTCCGAGTAGAAAGGCAGATGTAGCTTGGGGGTAAAGATGTTGAGGAGATATGGGAGAAGTCAATACAATGCTGTAAAAACAATTATCCTCCAATTAAAAATAAATAAAATTTTTTAAAAAGATGCTGAGTATTTTAAGTAACTGACCTTGGGGGTTCAAGCTGGGTATATTAGGGAAAAAGAAACAAACAAGCCAGAAGGCACTGAAGAGGGAGGAAGGAAAAGGCAGGGGAAAAGGAAGAAAAGAAGGAAGAAAGGAATCAAGACACTTGGAGAATAGACCAAAGGGCAAGTCTCCTAGGAATAAGAGATGAAAACCAGGAAGTTCTGGTTAGAAGGTGGAATTTCAGAAGTGAAATAAATCATCTGACATTCAATAAGTATCTACTGAGTCAATTACACCAGACAATGTACTATGTCAACGAGTTTCTGTCTGCATAGAACTCAGAAGCTCTTGCAGATGACACATATTTTAAGAATTATATATAATATATGTATTTACATACATAAATATATGTGTGCTTAGTTGTTCAGTCATGTCCTACTCTTTGCTCCCCCATGGACTGTAGCCCGCCAGCCCCCTCTGTCCATTGAATTTCCCAGGCAAGAATACTGGAGTAGGTTGCCATTTCCTTCTCTAACATAAATAAGTATTTATACATAAATTACACACACACAAATGTAACTGTGGTAACTGCTACAGGAAAGTACAGACTTCTTCATAACAAAATAACAGAGGAGCCTGACATTATAGAAGTAGGCGTGAGGTCAGGGAGACCTCTTTGATAAACTGATATGTGAACCAGCATCTGAAGGATGAAATAACAGGCCAAAAGTGAATATTTTGCAAAGAAACAGCATGTGTGATTTCTAAGGCTGGTAAGAGTTGGTGCTATTGAAAAACTGGAAGAAGGCTGGAGCATTCTGAGAAGTCTTTATTGTACATGAATTACAGAGTTAAAGAAGCTGATAATGACTCCATTTATTTACAGAACGTCTTCTAACACTCTGCAAGACTTAACCATCTGGGAAAACAATATCTTCATTGTCCTCCTTTAAGCACTGCGGGTCTGTGGGAGGCGCTGGATACTGGTTTGGAGTTTTAGTTGTATATATGCAAAACTGGGAAGGGGAAGGGGTGTACTTGAAGATGGAGCCATAAGCAAGGACCACATCACGGGGAGCCTAGGGAAACATGAACTTGGATTTTTCTCCAAGTGTAATGGAGTGACTCTTAACAGTTTCAAACAGGGTGATAATGCCGTGACCCAATTTATGTCTGTAAAAGACCAGCTGGACTACAGTATGGATAATCGATCGGAGGAAACAGCGCAACATGGACATGCTGGGACCCGTACGGGTGAAAAGCGACAGGAGCTTGGAACAGGGTGGCAGCCGTGGGAAGTCTTTATGCTACAGCATTTATATGCGGACTGCTCAATCCTCCTTCACATACACCTGACTTGTTTTTACCCCGACTGTCCCGTTCAAATAACTCGTTTTAATCGAGATCAAACAGGGCCGGGCTGACCCTAAGGAGGGGAGCGGGGGCAGGACACAAAACCGGAAAGTTGATGCTTAGTCGCCGGCCCTCCTTGCCCTCGGGGGAGCCAGAGGCCGGGACCCCCCAACCCCAATCCCGGTCCTCCCAGGTGAGCGCTCCCTAGCGTTACTTCCGGCCTCAGGTGTGCTGGAGCGACAGCCGCGCGCCCAGCCCGAGGGCCCGCTCCTGGCCGCCCGCGCGAAGGGCTCCATCCCGGCTGCCAGGGGTCCAGGCGGGGCTGCGGCCGCCTGGAGAGTCGGAGCGGGCCCCGGACATCTCCCGCCTGACATTCAACCAGGCCGCCAGAACACTCACCCCAGGGCCGCGCGGCCACCCGTACGGAAACGTACACGCAGCAGCCGCAGTCAGCACCGGTAGAACTTGCATTAGGACCGGGCACGGCGCGTGCGTCTTCTGCGTCTCCTGCCCGCCGTAAGCACCGCCCCCAACAATGACCCGACAGCCGTGCGTGGGCGGGGCCTAGGGCGCATGCGCCGGCTTTAGGGCTTATTTTGAACCAGGGCGAGGCCACGTGGTTTGAGCTCGTGACACAGCTGTGCTTTTCTACCTGGGAGCCGAGTGCGGAAGTGGTCCTGGTTGCTGATCTCTGGCTTGTGGCTAGCGCTTCACGCGTGGTGAAAAATACATCTTTAGTAAAGGCGATTATAAGAATTAAAAGAAAGAATAATAAGAATGTTTCCAGAAAAGGTAGAGAGGGATACACAGAGTGCCGAGCGACTGTGCTGACAATTAACCATGAACCCCAAAGAGAAAGTAAAGCTTGGGGAAAGGAGCTGTCTTGAGCGCCTCACGTTTCAGTAGTCGGCTGAAATGTCTTCTGGCACGGCTGTTAGTACGTGAGGAATAGGGAGAGGGCTTATTTATCTTTGTTCCCCCTCTTACACACACACACACAGACACACGCACGCACGCACGCACCCCGGGTGGTGTGTGTACATAGTGGGCCTACGTCAGTGTCTTGATTGCGTTAGTCAGTCACTTAATATTTGTCCTCCGATCGAAAAAGTAAGGAGGATTTTTGAGCTGGGTGAGAATTCAGCTGGGAACGTTTGAAGAAACAAAACGGTCACACACAGGTTCAGAACAAAGGGAGAAAACTGAGCACCTGAGGAAGGAGTAGCCCCTTTGGGCGGCAGCTGTATCAAACAGCAGCTGCTTTGCCCAGAGATTCCTGCTCTGGGAGAGGATGAACCTTCCAGGGATCAGCGCCAGAGAGCCTTCTGGGAGTAAGTGACTGTGGGAAGGATCTTCTGGGTCTGCGTAGGAAAATGCCTTACTTTGATGTCTGAAGTTGGGATAGTAGGAAAAGGGAGTGGGAAGTATACTTAAAACACTCAATAATAGCACTGTGTCTGTCCTGTTGGCATTGCCAATCTACATATGCCTAGAGCCTTCCCACATCAAGATAACTTGTTTTCTTTTCTCAAAAGGAATAAAGAATTCTAGTCATGTCTTGAATAAAATATTGAAAATAGTAATGCATTGGTAAGATTAGTTTGAATGCTTGAATGGGAGAGCAGTTTTCCCCAAATATATAGTGGTTACCACTTTGAGAATGAGGTCCACTTTTTAATGTGTACTGTTTTGGTGAGCCTCTATAAATCATTCAGAATTTGGACGGGAAGCAAATGGTACACTAAGACTAGGTAGTTGAGAGTTAATAACAGTGTTTACAGAGGTGTGGGCAGGATTTAGGAAAACAACTCAGGATGGGGTAGTAATCCTGGGGCTGGTGAGAGGCCAGGAGCCTCTCTGTTGCCATCTGTTTTGGGCTAGATTGTATCCCTCAATTCATTTGAAATTCTAACCCCCAGAACCTCCAAATACAAAACTGTATTTGGAGACAGGGTCTTCAAAAACCCTAAAGACTGTTAAGTTAAACTGAGGTCATTAGGGTGGGCCCTAATCCAATGTAACTGGTGTCCTTATAAGCAGAGGAGGTTAGGACAAAGAGACAGAACGAAGACCATGTGAAGATACAGGGAGAAGATGACCATCTAGAGGCCAGGAGAGAGGACTCTGAAGAAAACAACCCTGCCAACACCTTAATCTCATACTTCTGGCCTCCAGAACTGTACAAAAGTTAATCTCTGTAATTTAAGTCACCTAGTTTGTGGTACTTTGTATGGCAGCCCTAACGAATAGATACATACATCATCCTTGGTCCTGAAGGGATCATGGGAGGAAATGGGTTCAGAAGACAGTAGCTGAGTGGAGAAGACCACTTGACCAGAGAAATGCAACAACGTGTGGTCACTCAGCAGGGGGTAACTGGGGAGATAAATACCCTGGCCTCACTCTCTTCCATTATTTCACCTGCTGGAGCCTCCCATCTCAAAACCACTGAGAGGTAACTCCCTGGCAGTTCAGTGGTAAAGACACCTCGCTTCTACCCTTGGGGGCACAGGTTCCATCCTGGTGGGGAGCTGATACCACATGCTGAGTGGCACAACCACAAGCAAAACAAAAAACACTGAGAGCCAGAGGACAAGGGAGCCTGTTGATGCCCAGCCCTATGGATCAGTCTCTTAGAGCACAGGGCAAGGTAGAGAGAGATGGAGAATGAATCTGGAACATCAAACAAGTATGCAACATATCCCATGCAATTATCAGTTCAGTTCAGTTGCTCAGTCGTGTCCGACTCTTTGTGACCCCATGAATCGCAACACGCCAGGCCTCCCTGTCCTTCACCAACTCCCAGAGTTTACTCAAACTCATGTCCATCAAGTCGGTGATGCCATCCAGCCATCTCATCCTCTGTTGTCCCCTTCTCCTGCCCCCAATCCCTCCCAGCATCAGGGTCTTTTCCAATGAGTCAACTCTTCACATGAGGTGGCCAAAGTATTGGAGTTTCAGCTTCAACATCAGTCCTTCCAATGAATACCCAGGACTGATCTCCTTTAGGGTGGACTGGTTGGATCTCCTTGCAGTCCAAGGGACTCTCAAGAGTCTTCTCCAACACCACAGTTCAAAGGCATCAATTTTTCAGTGCTCAGCTTTCTTCACAGTCCAACTCTCACATCCATACATGACCACTGGAAAAACCATAGCTTTGACTAGATGGACCTTTGTTGGCAAAGTAATGTCTCTGCTTTTTAATATGCTACGTAGGTTGGTCATAATTTTCCTGCCAAGGAGTAAGCGTCTTTTTATTTCATGGCTGCAGTCACCATCTGCAGTGATTTTGGAGCCCCCAAAAAATAAAGTCAGCCACTGTTTCCACTGTTTCCCCATCTATTTCCCATGAAGTGTTGGGACCAGATGCCATGATCTTAGTTTTCTGAATGTTGAGCTTTAAACCAACTTTTTCACTCTCCTCTTTCACTTTCCACTTTCATCAAGAGGCTTTTTAGTTCCTCTTCACTTTCTGCCATAAGGGTGGTGTCATCTGCATATCTGAGGTTATTGATATTTCTCCTGGCAATCTTGATTCCATCTTGTGCTTCTTCCAGCCCAGCGTTTCTCATGATGTACTCTGCATATAAGTTAAATAAGCAGGGTGACAATATACAGCCTTGACATACTCCTTTTCCTGTTTGGAACCAGTCTGTTGTTCCATGTCCAGTTCTAACTGTGGCTTCCTGACCTGCATATAGGTTTCTCAAGAGGCAGGTCAGGTGGTCTGGTATTCCCATCTCTTTCAGAATTTTCCACAGTTTATTGTGATCCACACAGTCAAAGACTTTGGCATAGTCAATAAAGCAGAAATAGATTTTTTTCTGGAACTCTCTTGCTTTTTTGATGATCCAGCAGATGTTGGCAATTTGATCTCTGGTTCCTCTGCCTTTTCTAAAACCAGCTTGAGCATCTGGAAGTTCACAGTTCACGTATTGCTGAAGCCTGGATTGCAGAATTTTCAGCATTACTTTACTAGCATGTGAGATGAGTGCAATTGTGCGGTAGTTTGAGCTTTCTTTGGCATTGCATTTCTTTGGGATTGGAATGAAAACTGACCTTTCCCAGTCCTGTGGTCACTGCTGAGTTTTCCAAATTTGCTGGCATATTGAGGGCAGCACTTTCACAGCATCATCGTTCAGGATTTGAAATAGCTCAACGGGAATTCCATCACCTCCACTAGCTTTGTTCGTAGTGGTGCTTTCTAAGGCCCACTTGACTTCACAGTCCAGGATGTCTGGCTCTAGGTGAGTGATCACACCATCATGATTTTCTGGGTTGTAAAAATCTTTTTTGTACAGTTCTTCTGTGTTTTCTTGCCACCCCATGCAATTATAATTATCCTTTTAATATCCCTTTAATTTAGAAAATGCATGATGATTCAGAGTCACTCTTAATTCAGTATAGCTTTTTTACATGAATTTGTATTTAGTTAATTAAAGGATCTGTATACTTTCAGTCAAGTTTCCCCTGACCTCTCTAGACAGAGAGTACTAATAAAGTCCTATTAATAGCAGATTTTATTGATTCCTGTGCCCACCTGAACATACAGGACCCTTCTTTTTGTCCAGGCCCTTATGAATGAAATTAGTGCACTCTAAAGGAGATATTCCCTCAGCCCTTCTGCCATGTGAGGACACCACGAAAAAGGTGGTGGTCCCAGAAGTGGGCTCTCACCAGACACAGAACCTGTTGGCATTTTGATCTTGAACTTCCCAACTTCTAAAACTGAGAAATTTCTGTTGTTTGCAAGCCACCCAGTCTATGATGTTTTGTTAGCAGCATACATTGACATAGAATGTAATAGTGGGATTTTTAGTACCTTGTTCATAATACGCATTTACAGACTGAGATATCTAGATGTCAATCAAGACCTCTTACTTCCCCCATATTCACTCAGTCCCTATTGGTTCTGCATTATTGATTTGGATTTTAATGCATTTTACTTAACAAGCACTTATACAGCCCTGACTGGGGGCCAGGTTTTGTCCTGAGTGCTTTACAAACATTAACTCATTTGAATATGACCAGAGTCATCCTCCTGCCTTTACTTTCTATTTAGCTATCAGTGTAAGAAACTCTCCCCGTGCCCTTACAAAGCAGAAGAGCTAAGTCGACTCTCTCTTTTAAAAATTTCAGGGTAGTGATGATGCATCAGTTTGGTTCTCCATTCCCCATAACCGTGGCAGAAAAAATGTGTACTGGAAGTGCATTGAACACTGTGCAAATTTGATAAATCCAAAAACGGCGGTAAAAGCGTATTGTTTAGAATTATCTTGGCAGTCACTGGAAAATAATGTTAAATGTATGCTGAATAAATGAGCTAATAATTTTAAAAACAACAACCATATAAAACCATATGTTTCCATTGAAAATATATGTGTATATATATGTATGTGTGCATGTGCACAGTGTGTATGGTGGGGGAGTATAAGGTAGGCATAAGGGATGGTCTCCTTACTTTTTGGTCACACCTCCACCACTATCTCTCTCATTGATAGAGCCTCTGTGTCTCTTAATCTCATTGTTTCATATATTCTGTCCAACTTTGTTATTTTCCTGATTTTTCACAAATCCCTCCCTGATTACTTTTGGGCATTACTGGCTTTTTCCCTAAACATTAGCATCATTTTGGTAATCTTCAGCAAACACCTTGCTCTCCAAAGCTGATATAGAAAGAAGACAGCCAATATGTGTAAGCAGCTCTTTTACCTAAACTTTAGAAGGAAGTAACAGTGTGCCCTGATTTTAGCAGGTTCCACTATTTCAGTGTAATTTTATTGTCAGTAACCAGTATTCTGACCATTCTCTGTAGCTGTACATTAAGGATATGTCTAAGGAACTTGTGGTGATTCTGAACACATGAGAAGAAAAGTTATCATTGATCTATTCTTCATATCAATGGAAACTGGTTACTGATTAAGAGTGTGAACCTGAAGAACTTAGCAACTGTAAGAATAATCTGAGGACATGGATGTGTTCACAGGATATAAGATTCCAGCTAAAATTCGTGGAAAGAGAGTAGATTGACATAGATCTTCATGTCTGTACAGTGTGGAGCAATTTCACATGTTTGTTCTTTATCAGTATAGCTCCCTCTGAGCAGCCAACTCTCAGAGAATGCTATTACACCAATGGCCACTAGAGGAAGCAGAGCATCAACTCTGGGTTAATTTCAACAGATATGTTTGCTTGAGTTGCTACTATTGTAACCAAAAGTGGAAAAGCCAATAAAAAGGCAAGGTTGGTGGAAAGGAAAGTTTGCTTTATTTTAAATATAGGCAGCTGGGGGGAGGGGAGTGAGGAATGAATGTGGGGGACACAGAGGTGAACATGGCAGAGTCCCTGCTCTCATGAGACTTACATAAAATCAGAGGGAGAAAACTACAAATGCTTTAAGCAAAAATATGAAATAATAAATGCTATTAAGGAACATGAAATAGGATAACATCTTAAGAGCGTGACTGGGATGCCCTCCTAGCCAGTGTGGAGTAGTATTCAATAGGAGACATTACAGCTGCAATCTGAATGATAGGAGGAAAGTCACCATGTGGGATTAGGCAGAAGAGGATCCTTGACAAGAAGAGGAGGGCATGTGGACGGCTGGACCACTCAAGACGGCTCTTCTTTGTACATCCGCTGTGTAACCAGTGCCTGTTTCACCTACACCCTATTCACATGCCTGACCTTCCTACATACTTGCCCCAAGCCCCAGCCAGTGACTGTTCTTATCGAAGGGGAAGTGAGGAGCCTGATAGTTTCTCTGGTAACCAAGGAGCCAACCACAGATGTCAGTTCCCCCTGTAACTGGCAATTTCCCCTTACCAGAGCAGAAACTGCCACCATGACCCATACAGTGGGATGTCACTCCAGGACGCTGCTTCAGACGCATACACTCCCCCTATCCATTAAACACGTCCCTGTCGCTGACTCAGCTCTTTCTTTGATCTTAAAGCTGGTCAAGCACAATCCTTGTAGGCCTGTGGGGTGCAGCCCGACAGCAGGGAAACACAAACTTGGCAAATTTACACACTAAAAATTGGGCCGCTGTGGCTAAAGCCTGGGAAGGCAGGGGCTGGATACCTAGAGCTCTGTCAACTAGTCCTAGAATTTAGATGTTGTTCCAAGTGCAAATCAAATCCACTAGAAGTTTAAGGAGTTACATGATAAAATTTTGT
This sequence comes from Cervus canadensis, assembly GCF_019320065.1. Classification (NCBI taxonomy): domain Eukaryota; kingdom Metazoa; phylum Chordata; class Mammalia; order Artiodactyla; family Cervidae; genus Cervus; species Cervus canadensis. Next base: position 56,536,514 of record NC_057393.1, on the reverse strand, counting down.
TTTAAAATATTTTTGTATACGGGTAGTCACAGGTGAGGGACTAGTGGTAAAGAACCCACCTGCCAATGCAGGAGATGTAAGAGATGCAGGTTTGATCCCTGGGTTGAGAAGATCCCCTGGAGGAGGGCATGGCAACCCACTCTAGTATTCTTGCCTAGAGGAGCCTGATGGACTACAGTCCACAGGGTTGCAAAGAGTCGGACATGACTCAAGTGACTTAGCACACAGCACAGTCATAGGTGAACAAAATAAAATTCCGAGTCCAGAAACAAACCAACATGTCTATGGTCAATTGATTTTCAACACTAGTGCCAAGACCATTCAATGGTTATCTCTTCAACAAATGGTACTGGGAAACTGGATTTTCACATGTAACAGAATAAAGTTGGAGTCTACGTCATTACCACAAACAAATATCAACTCAAAATGGATCATAGACCTAAGTGTCAGTGCTAAAACTAAAGCTCCTCGATGAAGATTCAAGAGGAAAATCTTCATGACCTTGGATTTGGCAATGCATTCTTAACTATGACACCAAAACCACAGCAATAATAGAAAAAAAAAAGTCACTTGTACTTAACAAAATTAGAAACTTTTGTGCATCAAAGGACACTCTCTAGAAAGGGAAAAGACAACCCACAGATTTGGGGGAAATATTTATTTGCAAGTCTTTTATTTGATAAGGGTCTAGTTTTCAGAATAATGAACTCTTCTAAATCAACAACAAAAAAGAAAGAAAAGTCAGTTAAAACAAGCAAAGTACTTGAATAAACATTTCTCAAAAAACATTGGCTAAACTTATCAGGTGTGGTCTGAGTTAATATTGTATAGAAAGAAAGCTTTCTTTCCTCCCACATTCGGGAACAGAAGAAGGACCTAAAAAAGCGATGTTAATAGTAGTGATTTTGAGGGGGTGGGGTGTATATGCACGTTGCAAGATTAAGCTCCCATTTCAGCCTATTACATCCTTATTCATTTTTCTCTCCCCCATATTTGGAGCTAGCAATGTGTCTGACCCTTGGAAAGTGGAGAAGTAAGTGTCTGAATCTCTGTTCATGTGCTTCTCTCTGGGCTGTCAGTATGGTAATATTCTATAAGTCATTATTTACTTCAAATTCCAGTCCTTATAAAGCTTTCCCACCATCACCTTCAGGCTGCACTTCCTTGCTCTCTGAGTCCAGCACAGCACTCAGCAGACTGTTCTGTAACTGGCTGGGCCAGCGTCCATTTTCCCCATTGATGAATAACTGGGCTTTCTGCTGCCCCCACCAGCTCACCCTTACCCTCCACGGGCACCAAATGCCACTCCCAGCCCTGTCCCCTCTCCCAGAGCTGCAAGGACTATCAAGCACTTCAGATAAAGAGGTCCAGCCACTGCCTCTCAATGCATCAGCCCCTTGGGGACCCGCTGATCTCAGAGCCATCAGTAGTTGTACCAAGGTTGTACCAAGCGGTGAAGCTTTAAAAACTTGCCTCCTCCAGCCTGGCATGAGCCTCTACCCATAACCCACCTCATTTCTGCGAGGGCTGTGCTTAGAGACCCACGAATTCCTCAAGATGCTTTTTAAGACTTCCTGCTCTTTGCTGGCAAATTGTTAATCAGTTTGTGGCAGCATAAATAAAATTAGAGGGTTTAATTAAAACTAATGAACGAGTGAGTGGAGACCAGCCTGGCCGCTTTGCTCTCTGAGCCTCAGAGCAGTAAATAATGAAAATGTCACACGGCAAGTGATATGGTTTAGCAGAAGTGAAGGGCCAACAGAAAGGAGGCCACAGAGAGCTCTTCCACCGGGGTGTAATTTTCAAGGAGGTGGGATCCCTATTTTGGTGTAACTTATTAACTAATTCCACAGGAACTGTTCCAGTTTTCTGGCTCTTCCCCTCCCAAAAAAGAAAGAAAACAACAGCACATAGGATGTCCATTCTTGTGTAACTGTGTGATTTGTGTAACTGTGGCGTGCTTTAATGTTCTGATCCTCCAGAAAGGGAGCAGTAGACACAATGATAGGGCCGTACTGTAGGCAGTTGGGTGGGAAGAGTTCTGGAATTCTGACTTTCTCCATGTGGAGGAAATAAAAGGGAGAAGTGTCCCACATCCTGCGTGCTTTTCTCTATTTTAAGAAAATCTTTATTGAATTTGTTACAATATTGCTTCTGTTTTGCATTTTGGTTTTTTGATCACAAGACATGTGGGATCTTAGCTTCCTGACCAGAGTTGAACCTGCTTTGGAAAGTGAAGTCCCAACCCCCGGACCACCCGGGAAGTCCATTCCACTTGCCTTTCAAATGCTTTCCCAGACATTCATGTAAGTAAAAACCTGCTCATGATTGTTTGGGCTTAGACCTGGACTCCATTTAATCATAACGTCCATTTTGCACGGTTTTACTAAGGCATTTTCCAGGTATGCAATGACCATGCAAACAGGAGAAACAGCCCTCCTCCCAACATCCACCTCTCTGGTATAAGACCTGCATCCACCTGCGTTGTAGCTGGTCACCTTCAGGGTGATTCTTTGCACAGATGCAGGCATCCGATGATTCATTTGTCCCTGAGTGGAGGCCTGCACAAGCATTTACATGTTCAAACGAATCTTCCTTTTTTATGAATTGCTTCCCTTTTATTTTATGCATCTGGGGCTGAATTCAGACAACTGTGTGCATATGTGCAGGGAGTGGTAAGAAATATGTATTACAGAAATGGATGCCTCACTCGTGATTCTATTTGGTGTTTATGAAATAGATGGGAGGTTGACACTTGAGGTTCTGGAATGGTCTACTGGAGAGTTTCCTTCTGCCTTCCTGGGTGTAACACCTTCTTCTTATCTTGGAACAATGTTTCTCCAAGTGGGGACCCATGCATACCTACATCAGCATCATGTGCTTATGAAAAACAGGTTCCCAGGCCTCCCCCAGACCACAGAACTGGAATTCCCAGGAGTGGGCTGGGAACAGGACTATCTTCCCAGCTCCATGAGACCCGACACACAATGAGAAGAGGCCCCTGGGACTTCTGGACCAGGGGAGGCCCTTTTGACTCCTTCCCCCTCAGGGATTCAGGGAACCTCTTCTCCTCTTTCACCCTCATCCTCATGCACCTCCCCCCACTCTGGGATTTAGCCAACAATTCCTTTCCTTACATTTACCTCCACCTCCTATTATCTCCCTCTATCAGCTTGGTCTATTTTGCACACCAGTATAACTACTGGGGAGTCTGGTGGTAATGTTTTCCGTAAAGTTACACAGATTTATATTTCCTGCTCAAGAAATGTGGTATCTCATGCACCCCTGTTCATAGCAGTGCTATGTACAACAGCCAAGACATGGAAACAAGCTAAATGTCCATTGACAAGTGCATAGATAAGGAAGATATGGTACATACATACAATGGAATACCACTCAGCCATAAAAAAGAATGAAGCAATGCCTTTTTACAGTCACATGGATGGGCCTAGAGATTATCGTGGTAAGCAAAATAAGTCAGAAAGAGAATGAAAAATACATGATATCACTTGTATGCGGAATCTAAAATATGACACAAATGAACTTATCTATAAAACAGAAACAAACACAGACACATGGAACAGACTTGTGGTTGCCAAAGAGGAGGGTGGGTGGGGGAAGGATGGATTGAGAGCTTGGGATTAGCAGGTGAAATTGTTATCTATAGGATGGATAAACAACAGGGTCCTACTGTGTAGCACAGGGAACTATATTCAATATCCTGTGATAAAATGTAACAGAAAAGAAATATTAAAAAGAATATATATATATATATGTATAACTGAATCAGAAATTTCTGTACAGCAGAAATTAACACTACATTGTAAATCAACTATACTTCCAATAAAATAATTTTTTTTTAAAAAAAGAATCATGGTACTTTATTTGTAGTTGGCTGTCCTAGCTTGAGTCAATACAGAACTGATACAGGTAGGGACAGAAGAACAAATGAACAAAAACTAGCAGAGGTCCCAGGAACAATCCTAATTTAACAAAACAATATTCAAGAAAAGTATGCAAAACCCTTTCAAACAATCAATGGCTTGGGATCAAAAGTTTGATCAAAAGTTTAAGCTCTAAAAAAAAAAAAAAAAGTTTAAGCTCTAAAGCTTTAAAAATCCATATTGGAGATGAGGACTGTGTACCATAGCCAGCATGGTGTGTACTGTTTTCTGACTGATAACAACTGAGGCCTTTGGTCTAGGAGGGAAAATGTCAGGTTCAGCAAGATGCAAAGTGGAAGCAATTTGAAAATGGTTTGGAGAGCAATTCCCTGCCCAAAAGGCCTAAACAAACCCAAACCAGAGCTTTTTGCACAAACAATTAGAAATAAAAGCAAAAATTTCATCAAAGCAAAGATGTGTGCACTCAACATATTGGCCCCTTGGTGTCATTTGAAGGAAATTAATGTGGAAGGCCAAAGAGATGGAGTCTGCATTATGCAATGCTCGGGAGACCGGCCTACTATTTTGTTCCTAGTGTAGCAGAAATAAATTCTGCCCGCAAGCCTTCAGGGAGAAATAAGACATGTGCATAAGTAAGATTAATCAGTGAAGCTAACATCGACCTAATGAGTCATCTTTGCCATCATAAAGCTTGAAAACATAAGGCTGTAGCCTGTCAGATACGTGCATTCTTATAAGAAACCAAACAGGGCTGTGAGGTGCACGGTGTGGGCAGCTCTTGAGCATGTTAGGCCCAGCAGGGAGGAAGTGATAGAAAAATGACTGCCTTGAGGTAGTTTTTCTTAAAATTGTTATGCATTTATTGGCTATGTTGGGTCCTGGTTACTGTGTGATGGCTTTCTCTAGCTGTGGAAAACCTGGGGGCAGGGGGATGGGGGGTTGCTACACTTTAGTTGTAGCACGGGCTTCTCATTGCCATAGCTTCTCGGGCTGCAGAACTCAGGCTCTGGGGCCTTGAGGCTTCAGTAATTGCAGCACGTGGGCTCAACAGTTGAGGCTTGCAGGCTCAATATTTGTGGCACATGGGCTTAGTTGCTCTGCAGCATGTGGAATCTTCCCAGACCAGGGATCAAACCCATGTCACCTGCATTGGCAGGCATATTCTGGACTACCAGGGAAGCTCCTGCCTTGAAGTTTTATTGACCTACTGTGGGACTGCTTCTGTGGAGATGCGGGATGGAGTGCTGGGCTGAAGAAAAATGAAGGTTTGGCGGCTCATGTACCTTCTCCCCACAGGAAGCCCCAGCCTTCTGGTCAAATAGAACTCCCAGGGAGGCTGCATTTTCCATCCAAACAAACCACCCACCAGGATTTCCTGGAGTACAGCAAAAGCTTCTGAGAAACTGGGAAGAGGAGAGGGACACAGAGAATGAACAGGACAAGATGTCCCTGGGGCAGGACCTACAGAAGTTTCCAGGCCTGCAGAAGAGTATTTGGAGTGGTCTTGTGTCCACTTTTGCTGCCAGCTTTCCACCCCTACTTGTCACCAGCTCCTGCTGGCCAGTCCTCACCTAGACCCAGCCCCTCTTTTTGCTGTGCAACTGCACTTGCTCACACACAGCCTCTACTTCCTTTGAGCCTGACAATCTCTTCAGGTCCATCTCCTTCCATCCCCAATTATCCCCACACTCAATCCAAAGAAAGACTGAGGACCATGGTTCTGTACTCATAAAGTATAGTCCCTTTTAGAAGGTGGCATGTTTCATTCGGTGTCTCGGATGTCCCCATACACTAAACTGTCAAAATGCCATTCCTCTTCCTCATGGAATCATGGTCACCTGGCAACCCAGACCACGTCTTCTTGACCATACACTCCCCAGGTGCACCCTAGCTTTGAGAGATTTCTTTAAGTACCTCAAAAGCTGAACCCCATCTTCATTCTGTTGACTTATTTCATTTAGATGGTAGACAGCATGCCCCAAGGGCCCTAGAGAATTTCTCTGTGGTTAGAGCTTCCTGAATGGAGAGCCAGGCCCCTCCACTGCCCACAGCCAGGTTCTGTGGGAGCAGCATTCTCCCTGTAGAGACAGCCAGCGTGGCACACCAGTGCTGGCACCCAGCCCACCCCAGCCGATGGCAGCCACCGCCAGGCCTGCTGCCTGGCTTGTTACACAAGACTCAGCTGCAGCATCCAGCATCCAGGACACACAGCCCCACACCTTCCCCAAATGGCTGATTCTAAAAGTCTGTAGCAAGGACATCAGATCTGGCCTTCTTTCCTGAGTCATGGGCACATTTTCTGTCTATGCAGGCAACTGGAGGAGAGGTTTCTGGGACTCTTGCTCATGACAGCCACTGAGTGTGCCAAAGGGCACATGCTTTGGAGCCATGTGGCAACATGACTGCCCTGGTGTCCTGGTTCAGTCACTGATGTGCATCCTGACCAGTGAGTTAACATCTTGGAGCCTTGGTTTCCTCATCTATCACTCACTCAATGCCTGCTATGTACCTGCACTATTCTAGGCACTGAGGATACAGCAGCAAATAAAAAAGATCCAATCTCTACTCTCCTGGAGCCAACACATTAGTGAAAGACAGGAGGACAATAAATGAGTAACCAAATAACTAAATCAGTTATTTAGTTAACTAAATAACTAAAGCAGTAACATCAGTCAGTGGTACATGCCACACAGGAGGTCCATATGACAGAGGGGTTGTGGCTAGACAGATGAGACGGGACTTGGATAGCAGGGTCAAGGAGGGCCACTCTGAGGAGATGAGCTCTGAGATGAAGTCTGATGACCCAGTGGAGGAAAGGTCGCTGAGGTCAGAATAAATCCCCTTATTCAAGGAGCAGAAGGGCAGTGAGCACAAAGAGTGGAGGGAAGCAGGGTGACATGTTCCAAGACAACGGTGGGGCTGGATCATGTAGGGTCTTGTGAGAGACAGGATCCTCTGTTTAACTTTAATTCTTGTTGCAACAGAAACCCACTGGCTGATTTTCCCCAAGAGAAGGATAACAGATTTCAGTTTTCAGAACTTTGTTGTCTGTTTGCATGTGATGAGTAGATGGTGGTGTTGTGGGTGGGGCGGGGGGGGGAGGATTGGGAGTGGGTGGAAGAGAAGTGGGTGACTATTATTGCCCAAGAAAGATTGGGATGGAAATAGTGGAATATAACAGGGACAAATTTGGAATATGCCTCAGGAGAAAACCCAACATATCTTGCTGGCAGATTTGATATGAGGGTTGAGGAAATTTGGGATGAGTCTAGGAGCTTTTGCTGGAGCCACTGGTTGGCTGGTGGTGCCACTTGCTGAGATGTGGAAGTCTGGAAAAGCAGCAAATATATTCATGTGGGGAGGAAGCAGGGAAAATGTTTTGGCCAGGTTGTGTTTGAGAGACCTATTACATATGTGAGTGGAAATTCAAAAGTATGCAGTTGAAGATAAGAGCCTAGAGGTGAAGAGAGAGGTCCAGGTGGAAATGTAAGTTTGGAAGTCTTCAGTACCTGGATGGAATCTAAAGTCATGAGATCAGATGAGAGCACCTTGAGGCAATATGTAAATAGAAAAGATGCACCAAGCTCTGTACCTTATAATCTTTAAAACTCAAGCACAAGAAGCCAGTGAAGGAGACTCCCATCCCAAATGGGATGGGTATAAGTTACAAGTGTACAATACAGTGATTCACAGTTTTTAAAGGTCATACATCATTTATAGTTATTATAAAATATTGGCCATATTTCCCATGTTGTTCAATATATACTTACAGCTTATTTTCTACCTAATAGTCTGTATCTCTTATTCCTTTACCCTATCTTTCCCCTCCCCTTATCCCTGTCCCCACTGGTAACTGATAATTTGTAGTCTGTATCTGTGAATCTGCTTCTTTTTTGTTATATTACTATTTTGATCTACTTTTTGAGATTCTACATTTAAGTGATACCACACAGTATTTATCTTTCTGTCTGACATTTCACCCAGCATAATGCCCTCTGAGTCCATCCATGTCACTGCAAATGGTAGTCTCATTTTTTAAATGACTGAGCAGTATTCCACTGTATATATGTATCACAGCTTCCTTATCTGTTGATAGGCACTTAAGTTGCTTCCATATCTTGGCAATTGTAAATAACGCTACTTTGAACATTGGGATGCATGTGCATTTTCAAATTAGTAAATTTTAAAAAATATTTACCCAAAGAGTGGAATTGCTGGGTCATACAGTAATTGTATTTTTAGTTTTTTGAGAAATCTTCATACTGTTTTCAACAGTGGCTGCACTAACCATGTACAAGAGTTCCATTCTTCCCTGTGCTCACCAGCATTTATTGTTTGTATTCTCTTTGATGATAACTGATCCTGGCAGCTCAGTTGGACTTCGTTCTGCCTTTAGCCATCTAATTATTCACGAGCCTATATAAAGTACCCCACCCACCTGCCCATCCAGTAATCATTTGTTGATCACTCACTCTATCCCAGATTCTACGCTTGATGCTAAGAGGTCAGAAATAATGAGAAACTCAGAATAAAACAAAACAAAATTTTGAGAGGGAATAATAAGAACCATATTTACCCTCCCACATGTAACAATAAAAAGTCCAATTAATATATAATGAAACAATGGATTTCAACATATTGGACAACAGACAAAGAAATACAGGGATTCCTGAGAAATAGAAAAAGAAATTGAGATAAGCCTTATTATTGCCTTGACTTGCCACCTGGAGTTTTTCAACCCACAGTACACAGAGAACCCAAACAGAACCAGAAGACTTTCTGATTTGAGAATGTGGAGCTGAGAGTCTGGGGGTAACCAAGACAGAGTTCTAAGAACGGAGTACCAGAGAAAAGAGAACAACAGTGACTTACAGTAAGTCCCTCTTGAGTATTTGGCAGAGTATTGACCAGCACATTTATGTAAGGAAATTGCCCAAGTCTGGGAAAGGAGCCATCCAAGACTATTAGGGGGAACCATACCCAGAGCTCACACAATAGTTGGAATAATGCCTGCTCCCACCAGGCTGACTGGAATACCTCATAATTCACAATAGAAATACTTAGGAAAATCTTGCCTCAATAAAGCAGAATAATTAGCCCAAGACTGGGCACTGCTCCAGACTCACCAAATGAATCATAAATCAAAACTTAAAGGATAAAACTGTCCCCAAGTAAATTAACTTCATCCTTGAACAAAGCTCAAGAAGATTTACAATAAAAAAATTATTCAGCACCTAACAAGTGTGACATCCGGTCAAAGATTATTAGGCATTCAAAGAACCAGGAGCTTCCCAGGTGGTGCTAGTGCTAGTCTGCCAACAAATGCAGGAGACCCAAAAGATGTGGATTCTATCCCTGGGTTGGGAAGATCCCCTGCAGTAAGAAATGGCATCCCACTTCAGTATTCTTGCCTGGAAAATTCCCTGGGCAGAGGAGCCTGACGGGCTACAGTCCATGGGGCTGTAAGAGTCAGAAGTGACTGAGCACACATTACACAAAGAGGCAGGAGAACATGATCCCTAATGAGGATAAAAAAGTTATTTTTAGGAGTTCCCTGGTGGTCCAGTGGATAAGAATCTGCATGCCATGCAGGGGACACAGGTTCAGTCCCTGGTCGAAGAGGATTCCACATGCTACGGAGCAACCAAGCCTGTGCACTCACAAAGCCCACACGCCTTAGAGCCTGTGCTCACAACAAGAGAAGCTACCACAATGAGAAGCCAGCGCATAGTAACTAGAGAGTAGCCACAACTAGAGAAAGCCCAAGTGCAGCAACAAAGACCCAGTGCAACCAAAAATTAATTAATTAATTAATTTAAAAAATTAAAAAAGAAAGTTATTTATAAAAAAGACCCACATTAAATTCCTGCGGTGAAAACCATAATGTATAAATTGAAATATAGCCCAGATGTGATTAATGGAGGAACAGACATTGAATAAAAGATTAATGAATTTGTAAACATTGCAATAAAATTATACAAAATGAAACACTGAGAAAAATGAATTTTTTGAAAATGAAAAGAGTGTCAGTGAATTATATGACAAAGTTAAGCAGTCTAATATATGTGTAATTGGAATCCCTGAAGGAGGAACAGGAAATATTTGAGAAATAATGGCCGAAAATTTTCTAACCTTGATGAGAACTATGAACCCACATGTCTATGAAGTTTAGCAAACCCAAAGCACAAGAAACATGAAGAAATCAGCATATCATAATCAAATTGCTCAAAACCAATGATTAAGAGAAGATCTTAAAAGCAGTTAGAGGAAAGGGGAAGGTTTTATACAGAGAAACAAAGATAAGGATGACTGTAGATTTCTCTTTGGAAACAGTGCAACCAGGAACACAATGGAGTCACATGTTTAAAGTAAAGGTAGTTGCTTGTATATTTTTGAGATTAATCCTTTGTCTGTTTCTTCATTTGCTATTATTTTCTCCCATTCTGAAGGCTGTCTTTTCATCTTGCTTATAGTTTCCTTTGTTGTGCAAAAGTTTTTAAGTTTCATTAAGTCCCATTTGTTTATTTTTGCTTTTATTTCCAATATTCTGGGAGGTGGGTCATAGAGGATCTTGCTGTGATTTATGTTGGAGAGTGTTTTGCCTATGTTCTCCTCTAGGAGTTTTATAGTTTCTGATCTTACATTTAAATCTTTAATCCATTTTGAGTTTATTTTTGTGTGTAGTGTTAGAAAGTGTTCTAGTTTCATTCTTTTACAAGTGGTTGACCAGTTTTCCCAGCACCACTTGTTAAAGAGGTTGTCTTTTTTCCATCGTATATTCTTGCCTCCTTTGTTGAAGATAAGGTGTCCATAGGTCTGTGGATTTATCTCTGGGCTTTCTATTCTGTTCCATTGATCTATATTTCTGTCTTTGTGCCAGTACCATACTGTCTTGATGACTGTGGCTTTGTAGTAGACCCTGAAGTCAGGCAGGTTGATTCCTCCAGTTCCATTCTTCTTTCTCAAGATTGCTTTGGCAATTCAAGGTTTTTTGTATTTCCATACAAATTGTGAAAGTATTTGTTCTAGTTCTGTGAAGAATACCGTTGGTAGCTTGATAGGGATTACATTGAATCTATAGATTGCTTTGGGTAGTATACTCATTTTCACAATATTGATTCTTCCAATCCATGAACACGGTATATTTCTCCATCTCTTTGTGTCCTCTTTGATTTCTTTCATCAGTGTTTTATAGTTTTCTATGTATAGGTCTTTTGTTGCTCAAGGCTGGTGCACTGGGAAGACCCATAGGGATGGGATGGAGAGGGAGGCGGGAGGGGGGATCGGGATGGGGAACATATGTAAATCCATGGCTCATTCATGTCAATGTATGGCAAAAACCACTACAGTATTGTAAAGTAATTAGCCTCCAATGAATAAAAATAAATCAAATGATCCCAAGGAGACATAAAAAAATAATAATAAAGTAAAGGTAGGGGAAACATCTATCTAGATGTCTATACCCAACGAACACGTCTTTCAAAAATAAAAGTGAAATAAAGACTTTTTCTGACATGAAAGCTGAAAGAATTTATCATGAGCAGATCAGCAATACAAGAAATGTTAAAGGAAATCCTTCATACAGAAGTAAAATAATACCAGGTAGAAATCTGAGTCTATACAAAGAATACCAAAAATGGAAACTATATGGGTAAGTGTGTAACAGGCTTTTTTATTTTTAAAGCTGACTATAGAGAACGGACTTGTGGACACAGGGGTTAAGGAGCTGGAGACGAATTGAGCGAGTTGCACTGACATATATGCATTACCATGTACAGAACAGATAGCTTGTGGGAAGCACTATATATCACAAGGAGCTCAGCTCAGTACTCTGTGATGATCTAGAAGGGTGGGATGGGAGGATGGAAGGGAGGCTCGAGAGGGAGGAGATACATGTGTACGTATAGCTGATTCACTTTGTTGTATAGCAGAAACGAATACAACTTTGTAAAACAACTATATTAAAATAAAAATAAATAAAAATTTTAAAAGATAATAGTTTAAACAAAAATGATGACAATATGTTATAAAATTTATAACATATATAAAGGTAAAAAGTGGCAACAATAGAATACAGATTGGAGAGAAAATATACTATTATAAGGTCATTACACTGTATGTTAGTGTTTCTCAACCATGGTTAATATTTTGGACTGCATAGTTTTTCATTGTGAGGGACTATTCTATGCATTGTAGGATTTTTACCAGTATCCCTGTCTTCTATCCATTAGAGGGCCTTAGTCTCTAGATCATGCTGACTGTCTTCTGAAGGACAAAATTGCCCCCAGGAGAAACCCACCTCTGTATATGAAAAAGTTTAATATGACTTGAAAGTAGACTAAGTTAAACATATATACTATAAACCCTAGAGTAACTGCTAAAATAACAAAACAGAGTTAATAGGCCAACAGAGAAGATGAAACTGGATATTAGAAAATATTAAATCCAAAGAAAGCATGAAAAGAGTTAAAAGGGAACAAAGAACAGAGAGGATACATAGAAAACAAATAGGATGATAGCTTTTAACTTAATCATATCAAAAATCATATTAAATGTACATGGTTTAAACATCCAATTAAAGTCAGAGATTGTCAGACTGGATTAAAAAAGCAATACCAGAACTATATGCTGCCTAAAAGAAATGCACTTTAAATATAAAGACAGAAATAGATTAAACATTCAGGTGGGAAAAAAACATATGCTATGCTAACACTAGTCAAAAAAAAAAAAAAAAAGCTGCAGTGGCTATATCAACATCAGACAACGAAAATTTCAGAGCCAAAAATACTATCAGGGAGGAAGAATGTCATTTCATAAAGATAAAGGGTCAATCTGTCAGGAGGACATAACAGTCAAACATTTATGACCCTTAATAAGGGAACTTAAAAATATATGAAGTAAAACTGATAGACCTATAATGAAAAACAGACAAATCTACATTATACTCAGAAATTTCAATACTCCTCTCTCAATAATTGATAAAACAAGTACACAGAAAATCAGCAATATGGCAGATATGCACATTCTCAACCAACTTGACCTGTTTGACACCTGTAGAAGGCTCCACACAAAAGTTCTCATTTTTCTCAAGTACACATGGAACATTCACCAAGATACTCCAGGCTATGAAATAAGTCTTTTACACTTATGCATATAAGTTTGGAAATCACTGATAAGCTCATGAAAGTTTCCAAAAAGTTCTGCAGTAAAATAAAACAGTAATAACAGCAACCAACCCCCAAACCAAATCTGTTTTACTTTGTTTAATGTAGTTCAGGACCTTGACCTTCATCCCCAATCTGAAATACCTGCAGAAAATGATGCGCCCACTGCCAGAAGTCAAAGAGCTTGGAGGAATTAGAAATTAGGCAAACCAAGGCCAAATTTCAATCACTGAATAGCCTGACATTGGATGTCAGCATTTCCCCAAGTGCAAATAAAATAATGACGCTCCTTGCTATAAGAGATCCCAGGGAAATGCCTTATATGTGCCTCGTAGTGCTGAACACAGCTGGGAAGTTAATTTTCCTCTCCTGGGGACAGATGGACTGTCCCCTTGTTCTTCAGCAATGCATGCCAGACCTCCAGGTGTCTTCCAAAAGAAAAGTGGTCTAGGGATCTGCTCTGAGAGAGGTAGACATCTATCTTCTGTCTCAAGTAGATGTTTGAAAGCCACATTCTTAAAAAAATTATAGTTGATTTGGGGCTTCCCTGGTGGCTCAGATGGTAATGAATCTGTCTAAAATGTAGGCGACCCGGGATCTATCCCTGGATTGGGAAGATCCCCTGGAGAAGGGAATGGCAACCCACTCCAGTATTCCTGCCTGGAAAATCCCATGGACAGAGAGGAGCCTGGTGGGCTACAGTCCTCGGGGTTGCAAAGAGTTGGACACGACTGAGTGACTAACACTTTCACTTTCATTTTCCCTGTGCTATATAGTAAGTCCTTATTGGTTATCTATTTTATATATAGTAGTGTGTATATGTTAATCCCAAACTCCTAAATTATATCCTCCTCTTTCTCCTTTGGTCACCATAAATTTGTTTTCTATGTCTGTAGGTCTACTTCTGTTTTGTAAATAAGTTTCACTTGTATCATTTTTTTTTTGTATATTCCACATATAATGAAATCCTCTTTCTTTAAAAATTCTGCTTGTTTTATTTATGGACTACTTTGAATGAATTATATATGATAAAGCATGCATAAGTCATTTTAGAAATCCTGCTTGCATACCCTTTTGCTATATGCCTTAATAGATAAATTGGGGGAAATTGTCTCTTTATTCCCCAAATGTGAGCTGTGTGTGCTGTGCTAGTGCCCCAGATAGGACTAGGGTAATGTTTTATAACTCACTGTAGACGCACAGTGTTGCCCGGGAGAAAGCGATAGAGGTCAGAACATTCCCAACTTTTGTTGAAACAGTTGTCCAAGAATGTTGATACCAATAGAGGGAGAACATGTCATTCTCAAGAGCGGCCAGACAGTGGCACCAAAGGCCAGTAATGGAATTATACAGGCCGGTGTGGTCTCTGAACCAGAACCCTGTTTAGCGAACAGAGTAAAGCCCGGCTAAGACCTTGTTAGAAATACAAATCCCAAACCCAGTGAATCAGAAACTGCTGGTGGTAGAACCCAGGACTCTGCACTTTATCAAGCTTTCCAGGGGATTCTGGTACGTGTTCAGGACACTTGCATCCAAGCCCAGGTCAGTTTTCTCTGAAATTGGCAGGTACTACTGTAGGAGTTGATTTCATGTTTCTTTATTTCACCAAACAGCTTCTGCCTTGCCAATAAATTGCTTTTTTTTCCCTTAAAAAATGTTTTTTTTATTGAAGACAGTTGACTTACAATGTGTTAGTTTCAGGTGTATAGCAGTGATTCAGTTACATAGAATCATTTAGAAACGTTACATACGTTTTTCATTATCTGCCTTCATGCTTCTTCCCTCCTAGTGGATATGAAGTGGCATCACATTTTTTTTTTACTTATTTTTAAATTTTTTTAAATTACAAAGATATGATAACACATTTACAGGAGACTTGGAGAATACAGAACTTACATATAGTTCCACTATATATTACAATTTTTTATGTAGATAAATTAAGACTTTTTAAACTGCTTATTTTTAAATGAAATAAAAAGCAACTGACTCTATGTCAGACCTGGAAACCTGCCACTTTAAACCTTGTCTACAGCTTTGACACAGGGATGGGCGGGTCTACAGGAACAGCTCCCAGGCTGGCCACCTTCATCCCCTTGTCCTTCCAGCCTGGGAAATGTGACTCTGCCTCCTGAGGGTTACAGAGGAGGGGCTCCAAGTGCTGGGACACTCACAGCTGTGAGTGACTGGCTGAAGCCATCGACCTCGGAGGCCTTCCCCCTGGAACACAGAGGAGGGAAGAGCATGGTTCCCAGTCAGCAGACACGACTTTGCATCTTGGCTCCAGCACTTTCTGACCATGAGATCTTGTACCCCACCATGTACCCCAACACAAGCCTCCTCTTGTGTACAAGAGGTTGAGGTGTTGGGGTACAACACAAGCTTGTACCCCAACACAAGCCTCCTCTTCTTCATCTGTAAAATGGGGGCAGGTAATAACACTTAATTCACCAGTCTATAAGTGGGGGTTGAGTAAAACTGCATGTGGGAAAGGGCTTTGAGACTTTTCTGTTAATCAGTGATAACAAAGCCCATGAGATAAAAACCACTAGGGATGCACAACCACAGCCCAATAAAATTAGGATGGTTAACTAAGGAGACTGCCTGTCATGGGTAGGGAACCATGGGTATCCTACCAGGGGTGTAGCAAGGCTACTGGGGGTTTAGGGTAAGGAAGAGCATAGGAGCACATCTAGACAAAGCAGTGTTTGACACAACCAAGACACAGAAAGGCTGTGTGTAGAGGGCTCTTCTCTGAGAGGTGGAATCTAAGAAGAACTAAATGCTAAGAGATGGCTTGAAACTCACGTGGCTGCAAAATCTGTCTTGACCTAACTCTGCTGCTAAGTCACGTCAGTCGTGTCTGACTCCGTGTGACCCCAAAGATGGCAACCCATCAGGCTCCCGTCCCTGGGATTTTCCAGGCAAGAATACTGGAGTGGGTTGCCATTGCTAACTCATTGGGTGGCAAAACCTGTCTGAACTGACATGAGCCTTTTTTCTGTTTCTTATGGTCTCTATTGATGCTGCAAAGTGTTGGCTGTTCACACATTTCCCTGCAGAAAATACTGATGCATTAGATTATAGGGGGCTCCTCCAGACCCTGCTGGAAACTTAGAAAAGATGCAATATATGCATTATCTTTTATTGCTACAATAGGAAAGATTTTCAATCCCAAAACCCCCAATGCCTCGGGGTGTCAGACAAAGATTTGTGGATCACAGAGTGGCTGGGGAGTAAATGTTGCAGCTACGGAAAGTTGCTCTGGGTAGAGCATATGGCAAGTGCTGGGTGAGGGAGCCATCAGGATTGTGGCTGCATGTTGGTGGCACCCTCCTCCTCCTGCACCCCACCCACTCCCCTTCCCCTGGTTTCACCTACTTTCTTAGGGCACCTTTGGCTCTTTGTCCTCTCCCCAGCCTCGATGTACCCTCTGGCCTTGCCAGTTCTGCAGCTATTCACGGGGTGAGCCCCCTGCCCAAGATAGACCAGATATGGCCCTCCTGTCCACAAATATGCCCCCAGAGCCCATCCTGCATTCACCTCAAGCCCTCAGTCAGGCCTTCCAAATTCAGATCAAGGCCAAAACAGCTCTACTAGGCAGCTTTCTCCCTGCTTTTGCCTCCCAAAGATTGCCACACCCCACCTCTGGTGCTGAAGAACCAGTTAAAAGGGAGGACCTCCCAAAGAATTCATGGAGTCACCTGTCTTTCCATCAGTCAAGAGCAGAATCCACTTGTCCAGTTCCATGGAGCTTGATGCCTGGGTTACTCAGAACACTGGGAGGCTAGAGGCTTCTCGGCAGCTCCTCGGGTCTCCTGGGGTTTCCAGGCCTCTGGAATGAGCCATTCAGAGACCCTCTGGGCTCCTTCACTCAGGTCTGGCTGCTGGAGGACACAGCCTTGCCTTCCCAGTGAGTGAAACTGGGATGCACATCTCCCAGCCTGGGGCCAACTGCTCAGGGAGTGTCTCCACTCACAAGGTGTGAGCTCTGACTTTCGCTAAGACAGAGCCCACCCAGGCTGCACCCTGGCAGCTTTCATTTCTGCTTGGGCCTGGTTTTGACCTACTCTCTTCTAAGGAGCTGTGGCCAGCTCTCTGCTGATGCAGCCTTCCAGCCCAGTGGTCTTGAGCAGGAGAGGAGGAACTCAGGAATCAAGGCCTGAGAGCCAGAGGCTCTGAGACAGAAGGACGCATATCCCCCAGGCAGAAGGGCCAGGTGACAATCTCAGTGATGGCTTGTCCCGGGATAGGCTGAAGGGCAGTCTGGACCACCAGCGACTGTGCGGATAGAGGTTAGTTAAGGTCACAGCTCAGAACACTTGAGCTGTGTCTTGGCACTTTCATAATCCCAGCAGCAGGTAGATGCCATTAACCCTCTCCCCTCCTGCTTCATTTCTCAGAGTCACAAGTCACTGGCTCAGCACAGCCCTTCCTTCACTACCTGGTTCTGTGGATGAATCCTCCATTATGCTTCCCTTAAATACCCCCTCCACCTCTGGGCTTTCTGAAGCCTGGCTTTCTCCAGGGACACCATCTCCTTCCCACCCTTCCCTTGGATTAATTCAACAGCCCTTCAAGGTACCAGTGCCTGTCACCTCCAGTGCCCCACCCAGGACTCTTCACCTCTGACACATCCCTGTCAGAGGGATGTGTACTCAGCCCCATGCATTGTCACTCAAACTGCAGGTCAGGCAGAGAATGTCCTGGAGGTCTCCCTTGCATTAACACTGCTGGGGGACAGGGGTGAGTGAGATGCTCCCAGACCTCTCCAAAGAGCAGAAGAGAGGTCAGGCCCCAAGAGGCACCCCATTCTTCACCACCCTCAGCTCCTCCCTCCACTCCAGCTGAGCAGCCATTGCTGGGTCCCGGGGTCTGGGGGGCCAGGGGTACGTTCTAGTGGGAGAGGGCATGACTTCTCCTCTCTTTCTAGCTTACGTTCAGCTCTGCACCCTCTCCTTCTTTCCCTTTCCATGTGTCTTCCTGGAACATCCATCCTAGGGAAGGGAGACAGACAGTCAACATAATCTATAAACTGTGCCTATGGTGACAGGCACATTGGAAAAAATAAAGTAACCAGGGAGGGATAAGAAGTACTGGGGTGCGATTTTAAGCAAGGTGGTCTGGGAAGGCTTCATTATTAAGTGCAGATGGGAGGAAGATGAGAGAATGAACATGCAGATGGACTACTTTCCAGGCAGAGAGGAGAGCAGGTGCAAAGGACTTGAGGCAGGTGAAGCAGGCACTCAGAAGACGGGTCAGCTTTGGTGAGGGTGGGGTCTAGACCAGAGGGCAGGATGCTCACATCTAATCATCAAGGACATTAATTAAACAAGATGGCATAGTTCCCAGGGAGCTTGCTAGTTTTTTAAGGTAATAACCCTGGGTCCTGTCAGGGTGGAAAGAAGCACCCTCACAGTGGGAATGGAATCCACATCTTGCTTTTAGAAAGCCATTTGTCTATACGAATTAAGGCACATAAAAATGATCTTACTGTTTGAGCCAGTCATTCCACATCTGGGACTGTATCCTTGAGAAAAATCCCAAACACAGGGATCCTCATATTGCTCCCTTCAATTAGCCATGAAAAGCCAATTGGCTCCCTGGAGCCCTGGCACACTGCCCTCTGCCGAAGACCCAGGCCTCTGCACTCGAGCACCCCACTCCCTCCCCCAGCCCCCTTGCCTGGACTCCCATCTGGAACACTTGTCTCAGAGTATATGACCTTGGTCTCCTCCCCCCGCTGCATGGGCTGGGGCGTGCCTGCCCCACCCCCTTTTTCCATCACTAGAAGGACTGAGGCTTTGTGAGCCTTTCAACCATGCAGACTAAACCTCCACAAGGGAGGATGGAATTTGCTCAATCTCTGGGATCAGACAAGAAGAACGTTCCAGGTCATGCCGTCTGCTACCAGATGGCATCTGAGATGTTCAAGTGAGGAAATGGCATTGGTCCACCAGTCATTTATTCATTTACAAACCCACGGACAGTCCACTCTGTGCCAGCCAATGGCTCAGCCCCCAGCTGAGGCACTACAGCCCAGAGGAGATAAGGGCAATCCTTATGAGGGGTGTGCACATGTGTCATAAAGAATTAGTTTGAAACCAGCTTTAAAATGGGAGTTTAATTAATAGCATCTTAATTACCTGGGAAAACATCGCTCTGGTTAGTTTCTTGATGCTCAAAGCTGATCATGCTTTTAACTGAGTCGGATGGTATTCCCCACAGCCTCCGGGTCCCTACATCCACAGAGGGAGAGGTCCCCATACACCTGCATTTATGTCTCTGACTATGAAGTCTCTTTGTCCCTGCCAGGGTCACCATCCATAGTTACAGGGCTATTCAGGGGATTCCCTTCCCCTACTCAGACTATCCTGAGTCAGGACTCATTATGGGACTTGACCTGAGTGATCAGTATGGCTGGAGTTAGTGTCAGTCAGAGGTGTTTTGGGCCACCTGTCTGTGCCCCAAGGGGGCAGCTCTTTCCTTCAAGATAGAAGCTTTGTCTGGAAAACCTCCCAAGACATCACCAGGAGTTTGCGGTTTGGAATCCCCAACTTAGTGGCCTAGACTTTCTTCCCTTCAAGGTCTCATCTTATCACCTGTCCACAGTACAGGCTCCCAAAACTCTTCAGTTGTATTTTAAGGTCTTTGTGCTTCAACAAGAAAGGGTTGAACTACTCTCACTTTCCTCCCACAAATGTCTCCCCCAGAAAGCCACTTTTGGTTTGTTCCACAGTCATGGTGCCAGGTGCTGGGGACCCAGTGGGGACAGATCTGAGAGAGGCACAGCCCATGCATGAGATACAGTGGCTGAATAAATGAGCCAGTGTCAAGTTTTCAAGCTGCAAGTCACCAACCATTATTTTTTTTGGTTATAAGACCAGGTTAGCGGACTATGACCAGAATTTAACATAGAGTGGAAACAAGAGTATGCTTTGCTTTGGAGGCATTGGTACACATCTGCATGTGTATGTGGCACCAACCATCCCCAGATGTTTTTCTGTCTATGAGGCAACATTGTGGGCTTGGGAGACGTTAGATGGATTAAATACAGGCCAAGCTGGGGGGAACACATGCAACCAAAGCCTGGAATCCATCTTGCAAGTGCTAGGTTCAAGGTATGTGTACTTGGACCAAGATATTCCCTGTGGTGAGTACCCTATTTCTCAGCCTATTCTGTTGGGAAAGAAAACATGGGTGGCAGTGTATTGTGGCATGTCAGGACCCTGGTGTCCTAGACAGGCAGCTCCGCATGTGTGGCAAACAGTGCCAAGAGAAACAGCAAGAAGAGGAGATGAAGTCATATACTAAGGGCCTTGAAAGTCAAGGTTACCTTTTGAACTTGGCCCTAGGAAATAGGAATTTAAAGCAGGATGACCCATTTAACAAATATCTATAGAGTGCCTACTATATGGAAGATTCATGTTGTAAAAAGTTGACTGTGAGAGCAATTTGGGGGCTCAGGAGCTACTGGCAATACTGAAGAGAGAGGGATCTGCTATGAGGCTACTGCAATAGTCCTAGCATGACATAATAAGGCCTGACCTCTGGTCAGAATGTCTGGAGAAGGAGGAGACAGGTACACTCTCTGTATCTGGCTGGGTGGTCCCCAACACCCAGGGGAGGATGGTGACCATGACTCTGCACATATGTCAAGGGGAACGAGCAGGGCTTTGGAGGTCACAGAAAAATTTCTGCAGCCCCCCAAAAGCATGGAAGTCACATGGTCAGATGGATAAACCTACGGGCATGAGTCAGACGGCCTTGTGACCTTGGCACATTACTCAAGCCCCTGCATTGTCAATTTATAAAATGGGGCTGGCCTAGAAGAACACTTAGCTCACAAGGGTGTTATGATATTGAAAGCTAATAACGGTAAAAGCCTTCTACTGTGCTGGCACAGGGCCAGGGATCACACTAGGACTCCTTGCTGACCTCTCTTACATCACAGATACGCCCGGAGAAGGTGCTGGCAGGCAGCCTGAGAAAGGACCAACTTCTAGCCACTCACAAGTCAGGGAAACTGGGCTGATTTTACAATACTGCTGCCCTCTCCAGGCCCATGTTCACAACTCAGGCCCATCCCTCCCCAGTGACTTGCAGCCTCAGGGTACATAGTATACGAGCCTTGTATGGCTGGCTCTCTCACCTGAGGAGGGCCCCCACCATCCACACCAGGGGGAATCCATTTTCAAAGGTTTTAAGACAAACGATCTTGAAAGTATGGCCACATTACCTGAGCACAGGGGGTTTCCCTGGTTCTCGGTAAAGATGGTCACTGCATACCCATTCAGAACAATTTGCTCCAAAGCAGGCATCGCCTTTGGGTTTTCACTGAGATTTTCTGTGTGCAGAGAGTGTGCTGGGTGCTGGGTGCAGGGATGCAGTCGAGCAGGCTGCGGCCCTGTGCAGCACACACCTGCAAGGAACATCCTTCTGGGGTAATCCTCCGCCTTCCCTCCATGCTGATTGCCAAGATATCTCTGCCTTAAACATACATGTCTCACGTCTGACGATAGAAGTGACTCTGACTGATCAATGCTCCCTTTTTGGATCAAGACAAGCCTCCAAAACCAAGAGAGATGGCTGGCAGCCTTCATTGATCTTCTTGGTTTTCTCAACAGAGCCAACTCAGAATACAAAATACAGAGTTTCCCTTAAATATCTTTTGCCTACCTGACTGTTCAATCAGGGGAGATTTTCAGTGAGGCTGCGTTGTCAATATGCCTTAAAGCAAATCCGTTTCCTGGCTTTCCCCAGGGTACATCTGGAGTATTTTTCAGGAACACTTAAGCTTTTCTCTAAGTGTCCCTCTATCCATTCCAAGCTCAACAGAATGTTGGCACAATGAGAAAGTCTATCCTTTTTCAAAAGTGATAAACAGTTTTATTCTTCCACTGCACAGTCATCTACTGGGGGTGTTGTGTACTAGGTGCAGAGCACAACCCAGCCACCTCAGACTCATCCCACAAGGACCCACACTCTGGGAGCGGAAACAGACACATGAACACATCTTCATGGTACAATATGACAGATACAGTGATAGACACCTAGTACTGGCCCAAGGGAAGAAGAAATCAGCTTTATTTGGAAGGTGGGACAAAGAGGCTTGATTTTTATCATAAAAGATGAGTAGAAGTCATCTAGGAAGCTAGGGAGAGGTATAACAACAGCATCAACTTACTTCACAAGGAATCTCATTCGAACAATACAAAACGCTGTGAGGGATCGTCAATCCACCCATTTTACAGATGGTGTAAGTGAGGTTTGGAGAGGTTAAACAATTTGCACCAGGTTAGAGAGTTAAGGAACTTGCAGAGGGGAGACAACTCTGTACAGTTTTTAAATGATGGAAACTAGCATTTAAGTAAATTTACTTAAGGTTAGATAGGTGATGGAATAAGGAATCAAACCTAGGCATCATATTGAGACCACAGAAGTAGATGAATTATAGAGGACCTTTTATGTCAAGCTAAAGAATTTGGACTCTTTCTCATTAAGATGAAGATGCTATGAAGGGTTTTAATTGGTGTGGCAACTTCACCACACCCACTCTGATTTACCCTGCCCAATAACTACAACTGATCATTTCTAGCAGTGAAGAAGTAGTATCAGTTATAGCCACAATGGACCTGTCCAGAATAAAGATATATTATTTAATGAGGCTATTCTGTTGAATGATGATGTTATATTTAATCAGAACTACTACAGCTCAGGAAGAAAAAAGATGAGGAATCTAATAGATGGGGAAGAAAAGTAACAGGAAATTTACAAAAAAGAAAATACAAATGCTCAATAAACACATGAAAAGATGTCAATTAAAACAATTATATAATTAAAACCAAAATGAACACCATTTTTGTCTCCCATGAGACTGACAAAATGGGGAAAGAAAAGAGCAACTATTAGCAAGGGTGTTGAGGATTGTGTTCTCTGCTTTGTGAGGGTATACACTTATACAGTCATTTTGGAGGGCAATTTGGAAATTTCTTTTCAAATCTAAAAAGCATATAGATTGCTCATATCTACCAAGTTGTTGTACCTCTAGGGAAAGCACCTCCAATACAAACACAAGGAGATTCAGTACAACATTGTCACACGTAAAAATTAAACGTAACCCAAATGTTCACCTAAGGAAAGAGCTGGAAACACTGGGATATGCTTATAACAAAAAATATGGTGCAGCAGCTAAGAAACTCATGCTATTTCTGTGTAGACTAAAGTGGATACATTGTTGAGTGGAAAAGGAGAGAACTGCAGAATGATACATATATAACATTTATGTAAAAATATGTTTATTTAAATATATAGGCTGTTTATATTACATTTTATATGAGTTCATGGATATGTATAGAAAGGGTTTAGAAAGGGCTTGGAAAATACACATTAAAAACAGTAACAGTGGTAGTATCTGTGAGGTAATAGAACAAACCAGGGTTGGGGGCTGGAAAGAAACATTTATAATGCCCTAATTTCTATGAGCAATCTCTACAAGCAATTTCTATTTATGTACTATTTATGTGATTAATTTTCATTTTAATAAATGTAGAGATGGATTAATAAACCACTGACACATCAGTTCCTATGCAAAGTCCTATGGCCAGCACTCTGCTGAATGCATAAAAAGCAATATCTTGTTTTTAGATACCCAGACTCAGATCTTACCTTCAAGAAGCTCCCAGGTGGGTATTGGGGAAAAAGTCCAACACCATGTGTGATAAATTCATGAAGAGGAGTAGAAGACGCAGCAGGATTCATGGTGAGAGGAAAAAGAGGTTATTCACATTAATTCAGGAATCAGAGAAGTGTAAAAATGAAGGAGAGGCAAGGCTGGGCATGGACCAAAAGAACTTCCAGTTCAAAGTGCAGAGGGGGGAGCTCCTGTGGCCCTGAGGGAAGACAGGAAGAACAGGGGGTTGGGGGAATGTGGTGGAAAGTCACAAGGCTGGGAGAAGAAGCTGGACTGTAGTCCTGGGCAGCAGGGGACCCTGCAAGGTCTGTTGGTCCCTGAGGATGTGCCAGAAACTTTACAGAAAAAAGAAGTTTGGCATCCACGCAGGAGTGGGTAGGCCGGGTTAGGAGGGAAAGGACAGGTTAGAAGGTAACTGACTGCCCCAGTGCAGGAGAAGATGTGGTGTCTGGGCCAGGAGAAGGGGTGGTCTTGATGGAGGAGGGAGATGAACCTGAGAAACTCATCGGATTGGGGTGAGAAGTGAGTGGAAGGGGCAGAGACAAAGGGGATTTTGAGGCTTTGCTTTCACTCAGGGATTTACAGGAAAGCAGGCCGGCGCCTCCTTCTCTGGGAGCTGCACAGAGGAGTTACGAGGCCCACACACAGTGCAGGAGCTACAACCCCTTTCTTCTCCCAGTGGATCCAAGCTATGCTGTGCACAACGCACGTCTGGCCCCTAAGGACGGGCTGGCCAAGGGCAGGCAGGCAGCACGTAGTCCTTCTGGCTTCCAGCCACCAGACTCACAGGCTTCCGGGAAAGGCTGACAGGGCCGCTCTGTTCCTTTGAATCTGAAAATATGTGGCTAGGGAAGCCTAAATTAATTAAGTGATGCTGAGGCCCTGAGGCCCTCCCGAGGAAGCTCACAGGGAGGGGACGGCCAGGGCAGGGTAAACGGCGCCCTCACTCCCAGTACTGGAATCCAGAGAGCTCACGAGCGTCACTGGAACTAAGCCGGCACTTAAGTGCTTTCTGGGAGACAAAGAAATAATAAATCAGGAGCAGGTGCCCCGCCCACACACTGCCACCACCACCATCAACCTGCTTCTCCACAGAAACATGGCCGTTTCACATCTCTGGGAACAGATGTCTCCACGAAGCAACAAATGGCAAGGCCCTGCAAGTGACTTGGTCCATGACCTTCTCAGAAAAGAGTCCAGGATGGATTGATGCCTGCCTTCAAAGCAACACCCTCCACACATAATTCCTCAGGACTCCCCTGCCCCAAACACACACATACAGACACACACACACACACAGATACACACACACACACCAGACATCTCCTGGGCACAGGTGTATGATGGTTTTCCTTTCACTCTTTCCCCAAGCTGCCATATTCCAGGACCCCCAAGTCCCCAACAAGCTCCACTATGGCTTTAGTTCACAGTGGAAAGGACTCTTTTTCCTAGCAGAATGAGGTCACAACTATAAACAATGGATAAAATGAGAAGAAAGATTGTCAGCCAGAAGTCACCAATCCATACAAAGCAACAATAATTAAGCTCCCACTAAGTGTCATGCATTGAGCTAGATACGTCCAATGAAGCCTTCTCATAATCTTCATTCATCCTGGAGCAGGACAGCATGGTTTTGAGAGCTGGATGCTAGCACTAGCTTGCATTTGAATTCTATCTTCACAACTTCTGAGCTTTCTGACTGTGAATGAATTTCTGTACCTTGGTGTCCCTACCTGTAAAAAGTTATTATGAAGGCTGATAGAAAAAGATTAAGTGAATTAATGTTTGTAAAATGCTTAAAACAGTGCCTAGCACTATATAAACACATTTATGTATCTCATAAGTAAGTTCCTTCCTTTACTCATTCCACTTATATATCAAGTACCAGATACGTACTCTGTAGCAACAGTTGCTATATCTGGTTGAGAAAAAAGACGAAAAAAAATGCTTCCATTTTCTCCTACAGAACTGGATGGGAAGTTCCCTTTTGACTGCAAATTATGCTCAGATAGAGGAGTCTCTGGGAAGAAATTTACCAAGAGTTCTAGTGAAGAAGCGGCCACAGGTGCAGGAAGATGGAGGGCTGGGGCCATTGTGGGAGGCTGGTTGGCAAATTGGAAAGCCAGCGCCAGCACCCTGGACAGCTCCCTGCAGGCCGGGGCCAGAATGGAGCTTGTTCCCTTCCTGGCAAACCTCAGCCTTTTGCTGAGGCAAGGTGTCCTGGCCTCCCTGCTAACTCCTTCATCCTAGTCCTTGGGGCTGCTGATACATGAGTGGGGAGTCCTTCTAAGCTGGAAGTTGGGTGAGGGAGTTTAGTGTCCCTGGAGTTTCCTTAAGGATCTTCCCACTTCCTTCCATGGATCTTCATCTACCCTTCTCCTTGGTGTTGCCAGGTAGAGTGTGTTCATCTTGCACAAAGAGCAGCAGAGGCACTTTGGAAGCAGCATGAGGATCAGAAGACTGGCCCCATGGCCTAAGTTTAAATCCAGGCTCTTCTGCTGGAATCTCAAGCAAGTGACACAGCTTCTCCAAGCCCAACATCAATAAGACAGAGGGAATAGCACCTACACTGAACCAGGGTTGAGTAAGAATTAAATAAAATAATATACACAACACCTCTGGCACAGAAATGTGCTTAATAAATAAGCCTGTTTCCTGCCTTAGAGGAAAGGAGGACTGGAGAATTACACGTGAGCCCAGAGATAGCTTGCCTTCATGCTCAGGAATAGTCATGAATTCTATGGGCTAGAAGAGGTCTGCATCTTCAAAACCCTGGGAAAGTCTCCCTTCTCTAAGATTTCACTGTTCTTTAGCCATGAAACAGAAAACTTTTGCCTTAAATTTCAAGCTCCCCTTTTCAAATCACATAAAGCAAGCAATATAAATAATAATTGCTCAGTAGATTGGAAGACGGTCCCTTTAAAAGCCTCATAATGGGAGAGTCAGAAGGAACTAGAGATCTCAAACTCAAATGACCAGAGAGCATGAGGCAGGTGACGTATATTTGTGAAACTAGCTGGAGAGGAGAGAGACTGCAATGAGCTGGAGAGGGTGCATATTGCCTAATGGCCTTCAAATAAAATTTAAAATAATTATATCATCCAACAGAGCCCTTCTATAGCACCCATTTGACCCTGAAAGCTGCGGCAGGTTAGAAGTCTCCAAGTCTCCAACTTAACAGAGACCAAGGCTGGGGCCCAGAGAAAGGCTATGACTTGCCAAGATCATCCAGAGGCGGGCCTGTATCCATACTGGAACTTTTTCCCTCCCTCAGACCAAGGACAGTTTGGACACTTCAGAGCCAGTGTCAGCAGCTCCTTAAGTGGAAGAATTTCTTCTCCTTCCCTGGGGTGAATGAAGAGATTGGGTGACAGGTGGCAAGGCTGCCACCTCTCACCCTGGTGTGCTGGTCTCCATCACCTCTCTCCACAGCTGTCTCAGGAAGAGAAGTTAGCTTTCCAGTGCCTTCTGGGCTTCCCACCAGCCAGGACAACTTAACCAGAGGGACTAGCTAGGAAACCAGGGATACCCCTTGAAAGTTTTATCTGCTCTTCACAAGACCCACATCTGTAAAATGAAGATAAAACAACACATTTTACAGATGATAATAATAACCACAGCAACCACTTAACATTACTATGTCCCAAGCATCCTAAGCAGTAGGAAGTATCATCCATTTTACAGATAAGTAAACTGAGGGACAAAGAGGGGAAGTGGTTTCCCCCTTTCCCTCTAGACACCCTAACTAGTATGTGCAGAGCCAAGAGCCATCTCAGGCCTCTGCCTCAAGTTCTTTCCACTGCATCCTGATGCCTCCTTGGGGTGGGGAGCACCGTTAGGGAAAAAAACTGAACCTAATTGTAGTTTCTGAGGCCAGAAGAATGGGAAGAATTCTCTCCGACTCTGGAAGAAAGAGACAAACTGTAATCTCAACAGCACAAATCTCCCTGCCTCCACTGCCTCAGAGCCTCTCTCCCGGGCAGTCCGCAGACCAGAACATGGACTCGATGTGCCATCTACGGTCAACGCTGGGAACGCACTAGGCCCAGCGCACTGCCAGGGTTGCTCACCTTGTGTGTTGAGAACTGGGTGTCTCAGTGGGTGTGGCCTTCTTAAGATGAGCTCCCCGCTTGAGCCTCTGCTGAGAGCAAAACTGATGGTTCCTGCCTGGAAAGTGGTTGCGGCGCCCACGCGGGGTCTCTTACAGTTCCAAGGGTAGACCATGGCTACATCACTTCCTGAGCCCACCCGGGACTTGGAGGTAGCTCTAGAGATTGGAGGTGGGGGTGGGGCTGGAAAGGGGGCGGGACCTCGCTGGAGCGGAGGGAGGCCTTGGTGTAGTGCGGGGACATCCTGGGAGGAGTTAGAATGAGGAGGGCGTGCGGAGGAGGGAAGGGAGAAGAGGCGGAGCTGGGGGACCCAGACAGTTAAACGGAAAGGGGGAGCACTGGTGAGGAGAGGGTGGTGAGGAAAGCGGGAGGGTGGGCGGGGCAGAGCTGATATTGAGGACCTTGGGTGGGGACGAGGCGACTTCTCCCCTCCGTTCCCAAATGTTCATGGTCAGGAATTCTCTGCTGTGGCATCCTCCCGAAGGGCCGGTCGGTCTGAACCCGGTCCAGCAATCTCTGAGCCTCCCTTCCCCGGCTTGGAAGGGGCCGGGGGGCGGAGCTAGAGAAATGGTTGGGGGAATCTGTCGTCGGCGCCCCTCCAGTTCCCGCCCCACAGTCCAGCTGAGAGAACAGATGGATACAGCCGCGGCTCACCTCGGGGACTCCTTACCCGCTGTGCGCCGAGATGCAGACTGAGGCAGAGATCTGGAGCCCTTAGCTCCCCTCTCTCCCCCCGGGCCGGGGGGAAGCGGTAGCTGTGTGCCCCTTTCCGCGAGGAGAAGACCGGACGAGGACCCCACGAGTCCTAGAACTGCGGGGGCCGAGAGCCCGCTTGTCGCGCGGCGCACCCATCCTCAGGGGCTTGGCCAGGACTCTTCCCACACCGAGACCCCTTCCTGGGGCTTCCAGCCTTGGCGCATCTGGGGAGGGAACCCCCTCCGGGCAGCGCCCCGCCCCCCGCCTCCGCCCCGCCGACGCCGCATTAGCATGAGCGACGCAAGTGGCCCGGGCACCACTCGGGGGCCGAGACTCGCCGCGTCACAGCCCCGAGTGTAAGGGAAAAAAAAAGAGTAGGCAGCGGAGGAGGAGGCAAGAGCCGACGCGAGGGGAGGGGAGAGCGGCGGGGCGAGCAAACCGGCGGGCTGTCGGCAGCAGTATGCCCCTCGGCCGGCACTGGCGGCCTCTCAGCGCTGCGGGGGCGGCTCCCGGCGCGCGCGAGGCACAGCGCGCTCAGTCTCCGGCCCCGGCCCCTGGGCCAGCCCTCCTTTCCTGACTAGCCCTGAGCCCAGCGGAGGCGGGTTCGGGGCTCGGTTCCGGACAGCGGCGGCGCCTCGCCGTGCAGGATCCTTGCCTTTTGGGCGCGCAGGGTCCCCCGAAGTTCCGCGCCTTCGTCTCTGCACTGCAGGGCGCCCGCGCCCGGCCCCGGCGGCAGCGTCCTCGGAAGAGCGGCGGGGTGGGGGTGATGGAACCGGAGGCCCCGGCGGGTCAGGCCCCGGCGGCAGCCAGCAAGCTGTCGGAGGCGGTGGGCGCGGCGCTGCAAGATCCTCGGCGGCAGCGGCGTTTGGTGCTGGTCATCGTATGCGTGGCGCTGTTCCTGGACAACATGTTGTATATGGTCATTGTGCCCATCGTGCCCTACTACGTGCACGCGGCCAGCGAGAAGCCCACCCCGACCTCCAGCCCAACGCCGCCCACTCCGACCAATGCCAGTGCCGTCACGGTCAACACCTCAGAGTCCCCGACGGCTGCTATTCCAGCCAAGTCTATTGTGAAGCTCCAACACCCCAGGGACAACGAGGACGTGAAGATCGGGGTGCTGTTTGCCTCCAAGGCCATCCTGCAGCTGCTGGTTAACCCCCTGAGTGGGACCTTCATCGACCGCATGAGCTATGACTTGCCACTGCTTCTGGGCCTGGGCGTGCTGTTCGCCTCTACTGTGATGTTTGCCTTCGCGGAGGACTATGCGACGCTCTTCGCCGCACGCAGCCTGCAGGGTCTTGGCTCGGCTTTCGCGGATACGTCTGGCATTGCCATGATTGCAGACAAGTATCCGGAGGAGCCAGAGCGCAGCCGCGCCCTGGGCTTGGCGCTGGCCTTCATCAGCTTCGGAAGCCTAGTGGCGCCGCCCTTCGGAGGGTTCCTCCACGAGTTCGCTGGAAAGTCTGCGCCCTTTCTGGTGCTCGCCGCCGTTTCGCTGTTCGACGCCCTATTGCTGCTGGTGGTGGCCAAGCCCTTCTCGGCGGCGGCTCGGGCGCGGGCCAACCTGCCAGTGGGCACGCCCATCCACCGCCTCATGCTGGACCCCTACATCGCAGTGGTGGCAGGCGCGCTCACCACCTGCAACATCCCCCTCGCCTTTTTGGAGCCCACCATAGCCACGTGGATGGAACGTACGATGGCAGCATCCGAGTGGGAGGCAGGCATAGCCTGGCTGCCGGCCTTCGTGCCGCACGTGCTAGGCGTCTACCTCACCGTGCGACTGGCGGCGCGCTACCCCCACCTGCAGTGGTTGTACGGCGCCTTTGGGCTGGCGGTGATCGGCGCCAGCTCGTGCCTGGTGCCCGCCTGCCGCTCCTTCGCACCGCTAGTGATCTCGCTCTGCGGCCTGTGCTTCGGCATCGCGTTGGTGGACACCGCGCTGCTGCCCACGCTCGCCTTTCTTGTGGACGTGCGCCACGTCTCGGTCTATGGCAGCGTCTACGCCATTGCCGACATCTCCTATTGCGTGGCCTATGCGCTTGGGCCCATCGTGGCGGGCCACATCGTGCACTCGCTTGGCTTTGCACAGCTTAGCCTTGGCATGGGCCTGGCCAACCTGCTCTATGCGCCCGTCCTGCTGCTGCTGCGCAATGTGGGCCTCCTGAAGCGCTCCCGCTCGGAGCGGGACGTGCTGCTGGATGAGCCACCGCAGGGTCTGTATGACGCTGTGCGCCTGCGGGAGCGCCCCATGTCCGACCGGGACGGCGCACCTCGCAGCCCGCCCGGCCCCTTTGACGCCTGCGAGGAGGACGACTACGACTACTACACCCGCAGCTAGCGGCCCTGCTCCTCCTCTAGGCCACCCACCTACTCCCCCACCCACCCCCACCCGCGGGTCAAGGGGGCTCCTCTGGGGCAGCTCAGGCTCAGGGCTTGCCACCTCCAGCGAGTACCCAGCCCCTCCGCTGTCTTTATTTCCCCGGCCCGAGTCCCCTCTCTAGAATCCTTTCTGTGTCCTCCTTCCTTTTCTCCAACCGGGCGTGGAGCACCTAGGCACGCGAAAACTGACGTGCTTCAGGAAAAGATGAAGAGGCGCGCTGGCCGCCACCTCGGGGCTCCCCGATGTAGAGCCGCGCCTCTGCCTGTCCTTCCTTGCGTTCCTCCCAGTGCCAACTGGGCCCGCTGCACCGCGGTGCCTCCGGGCCGATTCAATAAACTATATCTGTGCGAGGCCGAGTCTCTTTACTGATGGGGGTGGGCGGCCGGGCAAGGGACCAGGGAAGAACGGGAGGGTGAGCTGTGTCTCTAGCCCCAATCCCGGTCTCAGCCCAGCGGGCACGCAGGAAGCCCGTGGCTCTTTTGCAACCCGGAAAAGGAGATACGGAAGAAGCAAGCCCAACAAGGGCTCTCACGCACGAACACTCTGGTGAACCCGTCGCTCGCAGCCCGCAGCAGCCCCTCCCCCACCCAAGCCCAGCGCCGCGCTCCAGGGCGCCGCCCCGGGGAGCCAGAGGAGCTACTCCCTCCGGGTGCGCTGGTCCCGCCCCTTAAGGACACACCCTGAATCAGCCACGGAGCTCTGCTCTAAGGCGCCCGAGCTGGTCTTCCCTTCGAGCCTGGCAGCCTGTCCCGTCCAGGCTCCAAGAGGAATGGGTCCGAACTGATACAGGCAGCGGAAGAAAAACCGGCCTTGTCTTTAAGGGCTCGGTATCTGGAAACTGCGCGTGTGGGTGTGGGGTGTGTGTGTGTGTGTGTGTCTGTGACCTAGAGAGCTAGACTCCATCCTACGAGGAATGCGGGGAACAGTTGTCGATGTGTCAACTGGTCCTGGCTGTGCAGACTTGAGTCAGGGCTGGAGAGGATGCGAGTGTGTGAGCTGATACCAACCTCCACCCTCCCTGGCCCTGAGTAGAAGAAGCAAGCCCCCTGGGCTGTTAAAGAAGTCTCTCCACCTTGAGTGTGGGTCCCCAGAGTCCCAGACTAGCATTTGTGCAGCACTCCCAGCCCCGCCGCCTGCTGAAGGCCACAGAGTCCCGGGATTCCGCCATGGAGAGGCTGCCGCGTTAGGGGTATGCCTGTGTGTTAGACAACGTCTGTTGGGGGTCCGCACTGCTGGTGTGTGCACGTCTGTTCTGAGTCTGCGTGTCCAGCTCTCTGTGTGTTTGAGCAGGGTCTGTCTTTGTGGGTCTGTCTGTGCGTGCCTGCGGTGTAAAGATCTACAGGGGAGGGGGCATGCTTTGTCTAGGAGAAATGTCTGCCTCTGACTACGTTCCTCTAAGCATCCCCAGGTATGTATCCCGCATATTCCTTACAGTACCAGCCGGGATAAGTGGGACTAGAAAAGGAGGACCTGCAGTGATGAACAAACAGATTTATTACTAGTACTACTAATGTTATTATCATTATTATATTCTAAAAGGAGTTGTAATAAGGTTTGAACCTGCCCTAGACGGTGGGGAGGGCACAGATTTACCCAGACTCAACCCTCCCCAGAGTTCTGCAGAGTCAGCCAGCCACTGCTAGGATAAAGGGGATGGGGGATCGCGGGGACTGGGGAAGGCTGAGCTGAGGGCGATGGGCACCGGCGGAGACGTGTTTTGACCCCTCCTCTGGGGCCTGGATTCTGGTGCCTTTCTGAAAGCTCTACCCGGGAAGCCGTCAGAGCACGGTATTGGGGTCGGGGAGATGGGATCCGGGAAGGCGGGAGAAGGGGGGAGGACGGAAGATGGAGAGGGAGGGAGGGAGGGGTAGGGCTGGGGGAGGGAGGGAAAGGGAGAAAGGGGAGGGAAGAGGAACAAGATGAAAGAGGGGAGGGGACTGGCGCGGCAGGCTAGCTCGCAGCCAGTCGCGAGGCCTGGGGACCCGGCGACGTCGGAGGCTCTACCACGGACCCAGGCTGCAGCCCCCACCCCCGCACGGCTGACGCGCCCCGGAATCCCTTCCGGCTCACATTCTAGCCCCTAGTCCTGCTGGGTGCGGTGAGGCGGCTGCAGAGAGGAGGAGAGCAGGAGGAGAGCAGGTGAGTAGGGCTGGGCTCCGGGAGCACAGAGCGGGGAGCGGGAGCGCGGAGCGGCAGCGGGGAGCTGAGCTTAGGATCGGAGGGAGGCTCGGTCCAGGGCCCGTGCCCGGGGGAGAGACCCCCAGAACCTGCGGAGTTCCCCCAGTTCCCCACGGCAGCCGCCGTCGGGGAAAGCCGGGAGGGTGCGGGATTCCCTGGCCCTGGTGTTTCCCCACTCAGGGTGGGGACAGGAAGACAGGGGGCTAGATGATGATGTCGAATTTAAAATGTTGTGCAAGTGAGAGTTGCAAGTTAAGTTTTATTTGAGGTAAAATGAAGGCTGCAGTCCGTAAGATAGCACCTCAGAAAGCTCTGAGACACTGTTCCAAAGAGGCGGTGAGGAAGGTCAGTATATACGTGGTTTTGGTGAAGGGAGAGTAGATGGAATCAAGCACATATTTTTCCGGAGGGTTTCTGCTAGTCTGGTGAAGCTTCCTGCCAGTCACCAGGATCAGTCTTCACCATGAAGGATTGTAGCAGACCCGTAAAATCAGCTCCTGAAAATATTCTATCTTAAGACCTGTGGTGCCAGTCCCCCAGCCCCCATTTCTGTTCTTCACCCCGAACTCCTTTCAGGGGGCGTTGAAGGTCAGCAACTGCAGCAGCACTTGATTTAATCCTTGTGGAGGTAGATGGCAAGTG
Organism: Cervus canadensis; assembly: GCF_019320065.1. NCBI lineage: Eukaryota > Metazoa > Chordata > Mammalia > Artiodactyla > Cervidae > Cervus > Cervus canadensis. The sequence continues at coordinate 56,502,747 of NC_057393.1, read as the reverse complement.
CCTATGGCAAGTGCAGTTTGAAGTTAACAGGGCCCCCTCATGGTTATAAGTTCAACAATACTTTGGGAGACCTTTCAAGACCATTTTGTCCCACAGTGCTGGGAAGGCTCACTCCTAAGTCTGGCGAAGATTTCTCTTCCAAGCCACTTGATGTGCAGCTACTGGACTAGGTTTATCAACAGTAATCAAAGGGCTCTGGACCAACCTGTCTTATTCAGTCTGTTGTGGTCAAGGAAAAATTCCCTCTTGTTATATCTTCCCATATCTAGTTATGTTATTACAACCATTGATTGCATATAGAACTATATGTTTGATCAACTGCTTCAGATCACCTAGTCATCATTATTTTTATTGGAGGTTCAGATACACATTTGGTAATGCAAGAAACAATAATCTTGTAATACAGGCAAAGTACAAATAACATAGCTAGCAGTATTATTAAAGTCATAAGTAAGAATTAAACCAAGAACTTCCATTAGGTGCAGTCCAGTATATCCTCAGGTCATTTAACTTAGTCTATTCTATTCCAATCTTTATCTTTCAGGGACGTTATATATTGGCACTATCCATAAGGCTCTTACCTGATTTTCTAGTTACTATACTGGTTATCCTTAGTATAATTTAATTTTTCCCAAGATAAAGGGGAACCTTAAATCTTAAATGACCACAGCCTGGTGTTAACCACATAAATCCATCCCATAATTGTGGCAGAGTTTATTTCTTGGCTGAATTTGTGCTTGTTTCTCTGATTGATCTTGAGTAACTTAGAGGAAAATTCATATTTATGGCCAGTACCAGAGCAGGTATTATTAATTGACTAGGTGAGAGGATCCCACCTAGTAATATCAAGAGTAGCCTGAATGGGACTGAACTTTCTTTATCAAGAGTAGCCTGAATGGGACTGAACTTTCTTTCTCTAAAATAAATTTTTTAAGACTCATCCAATTAGAGTTTTGGAGTGGAGAAATCCACCTAGGTAATCTAAAAGTACTAGACACAGATAATTGGCCCCAACCCAACAATTGGACTGATTTTTTTTTAAAAACTAGCATAGGAAAAATAAATAAATAAATAAAAACTAGCATAGGATTGTGTCCAAGATAGAAAACATTTGGTCCGTACGCAAAGGTCCAAGAAGTCAAGAAAACATTATAAATGATCATACAAATCAGGTCCTGCATCTTGGGTAAGCTGTCTACTTTTGATGCTGTCTTCTTCTCATCCTGGTGTAAGTGTTTGAACATTTGAACATCATTTTAAGGTGAGTTTGAGGTCAGCAGTCCTCTCTATAGACCAGTCTGGTGTAGGGGCCTTTGGAAGTGGGAAGTAATCCAAGGATCAATTTACCTTCAGATTCACCATACATGGGCTACTTAAAGAGTACCTGATAAAAAGTCCTTTCATCCAGGCTGGAGAAGGTACTTTAAAGTATGTCTTGTCCAGTATATATATAAATGTATTATATATATATATATATATATGTATTTTATATATATATAAAATGCCCAGTTTATATAATCCCCAAGATCATATCATGGAGCATCTGATCTTCATCCAAAGATTACTGAGATAAGCTTCAGAAACAAAACTTAGAGTCTTCTTTTAATAATTCAATTAAACCTTCATTGAAGTGACTTAGCAGCAGCAGTATGGCATAAAGGCAAGGGACTATGTGGGATGTGAGTCAGTAAATACAGACCTCCATTAACAAAACTGGGATTTAATATTCATTGAAATATAATCTTTTTATCTCTAAAATTACCCTCATTTCTACTACATATATTCAAATTAAGACTAATTTGTTGCAAAATAAGTCTGATCTCAAAAAAACGTGGCCTGATATTTCTATAACTATAATTGATCAAAAGTTTTTGCATTGCTGAAACTTTTATAAGGAGTCTCAGATTGAACTTAAAAAAAAAACCTTTCAAGGCTAGGAAAATCATGGCAAAGACTTATCACATGTTTCACATTACAGATCTAGGTAAACATCTCCCTTAGCAAGGTCCCCCAAATACCTTGAGATTTCTGTACCTGTTGGTGAGGTAGCTTTCCTAATTTATCTGATAAAGTTGCTGGAAACGTAAGTGTTTACAATCTCTGAAGGGAGCAGATAGAGAAAAAAGATAAATGTTTCAATTCTGCTTACGAAAGTATAATTTACCAAATTACTCTAAGTCCTAATTAGTTTGAGGGGAAGATTTTCCTTACACCTGGAAAATGCTGATTCAAATTTGTAATTTTTCAGGCAGAAACCGTGAAAAGCATAGCCATATTCAACAGTTCACTTATTCTTATGTAGCTAATTTTTGTTAACAGTTTGTGAAGCTATCAGGTTTCTCTTTAGGATTTTTCAGTTTCTTACCTAGTTCACCATTATAGCTTGAAAATCAGAAACTTGTATTTATTCCAAAGTTCTTTCTGTTAATCTTTTTGAAGAGGAAGCATTTTGCAAAGGCACCAGAATGAAATCATAACTGTCAGTAATGACAGAAGACTTAAGAAGGCACGTTTAAAATCTGATTACAATGCAGTTGACACAGACACTTGGTTACTGCTCTGACATACAACATTTTAAGATAATAACTAGAATTATGACTGATAACAGTTTACCAGAACATATCAGATTTTAGGAAAGCTATATAATTTTTAGAATATTTTTATTAGTAACATTCACCATACAATATAACCTAAGAATGTTTATTAGTCATTTGACAATGCTTCCCATCTAATTTGACATACCAAATGAACATAGTTAGTTTAGTATCTCTCTTTGGGATGCTTCAGAGGCCCTTTGAAGCACCCCAAAGTTAGTGAGAAATCAAAAAGACTTCATTAAAATTTGATTTAGAAAGTTTGGTCAATAAATATCAAGAGTTTAGAACACTCAGTCAAATGGGATCAGAGGTCACTTGAGAAACAATAATTACTCACTTAGCCAAAGTAACAATAGAAGACTTCAAAGGCAAATACAACAGACCACTTAAGAGGTAAAGAAACTTAAAATCTGTTATTAAAGGCAGTTCAACATCTTAAGAAAATTGTTCCATACACAAAATTCAGGGGAGAGTCAGCCCTGAATTTTCTCAGGGTCTACTTGCCACAAACCTTCATAATTTTATGTAGCCATCACTTAATTTGCTCATCCCAAACCTGTAAATCAGACCTAATTCCTTTTCCCTTAATGAAATGCAATTCCATTTCTCCTGCCTTCTTCACTGAAAAGTCACATTCTTCTTTCCTTAAGCAACCATGAACTGTCCTTTATATTAACATTCTATAGGTTGGTGAACATAAATACCAGTTATAATTTCTGAAAATATTTACTTTCTTATAGAGACAGTCTCAGGATGGCACCAAACATATTCATTATTAGTCCAAACATCTTTAGTTTCTCTGTAAGAGGAAGTCAGTCAGTATTCAGTAATTAATGTTTTAGTGTCTTATTTTAAAAGTTTCTTCACATTGAGTTATTTTCCTTGCTGACAAATTTGTAACACATATAATAAGGTCTTATTTAGCTTATATTAAATCTAGGCACAATGAAGGTATTATACCGATTATTATATTGATGACTCTTAAGACATGTCTGTATTAGTTAGATCAACTAACTGAGGCATGAATACTAGGTACTAATTTATTTATTTATTTATTTATTTTTAGGTACTAATTTAATATTGAATATTTCCCAGTTCACATGAACCTGAAATTCATTTAATTTTTCTTATATTCAGAACTGTTTGATTTGTAAGCACTTACTCTTCTTTACGCCAACTAACTGAGAGCTCATTACAAATTAAGCTCAGCAATATTATCCAAAGACAAAGACACATACCAAGACAGTATGCTTTTGCTGCAAGAAGAGGCATTGGCTTCCCTGTCTATAGGGCCCTTACCAATCTGACCTTGCCCTCCTCGTCCTCTCAAACTCCTATGGCGCTAGGGTTGACTCTCCCTTGAATGTTGCTGTTTCTGCTTTGCAGTTGGTAGCCACAGGCCTATGCTTCAGGGCGCTCACCAGTCTAAGGACCTCCTAGTCCCAAGTGTTGTGGCATGGGACCCACAAGGCCTCTACATTCTCTGCCCAGTGCTGCCAGGCAACCCCTGGCTCCTCCACCCCTGGGCCAGAATTATCTTTCTGGATGCCCTGTCTTTGAGTTAATTGTGCCTTACACCCAACACCACCACCCCCCACCCCCGCACCTTGCCAGCCTGAGGGTAGAATGGGCTAAGCCTTAGATTTAGGCTCTTGGGGGATAATAGGGGATGGATGAGTGGAAACCATGGGTGGGAGCTTATGCTTGTTCAAGCTTATGCTTAGGGGTAGAGGTTGGGCCCTGAGGGCAGATGTTGGGCCCCACTAGCCTTAAAAACTAGCTTTTGCCCCTCTTGGCCTGGCTCACTTGTACTGCACCTTCAGAATCAATCCATCTCTTCCTAGGCCTAGTCAGGTGGCCCCTAGGGGGCCCCTAGGCTGCCCAGCTTCCCTATACCATCTCCCACAGCATTCTCATGCCACCTACACTGGGAGCCAGCAGACTAGAGACTGCTTGTCACAACCCATCCAGCAGGGTCCTCCCTGCCTTGGCCACAGGCCAGGCTCCAATCAGCCCAGAGTGCCTCCTGGAGCCCAGAAACTTAGAGGACCTTGTATTCATTCATGGGCATGTGCATTCCTTGTACTCAGCCACCCAACAGCAATTTTACTGCATGCCAGGCACAGGGCTAGGGCCCAGAGGTGAAGCATGAACATGACAGGTGTAGTCTTACCCTGGAGAAGCTCTCAGTCTAGTGGGAAAGAGAGACTTTAACCTGCAAAGCACAGGCAGAAACAACACAAGGGCTCTGCCAATGACCCCTTGTGCATTTGGAGTCAGTAAGCCCAGCCCTGCTCCCTTCCATGCTGCTCTGGGCTGGTAGGTTGAGGCTGGATGACAACAGTCTTGTGGAGCAGGTGCCAGCCGGAGACTCACTTCAGATCCCACCCTCTCCTATTTGGAGCTGCAGAAAGGATGCTGTGATCAGGGGGACTGGTCTTTCCAGGCCCAGGGAACACTCCTGGTCAGAACAGGGGCAGGGTGTCAGGCTGTGGGAGGTGAAGGGTCCTGTGGCAGGTCTAGGTGGCTATTGTGTCAATGCCTTTCTGCTTCTTGGTCCCCAGGTCCACACCTCTGCTTCCACAATCAGAAGTCAGCAAGATGCCCATCTGTGAAAAAGCTCCCCCTAAGATGACGGCAAAAAGTCCGGGCAGTGAGGAGGAGCCTGTAAGTGATGTTTAGAGCCCCCTCTTTCATCCCTGCTGTCCCCATTCACAAGCCCTTGCTTCCAGAACAGTGCTGAGTGGGACTGGCCTCCAAATCTTGCCTGGCCCCCAGCCCTGTGCTCTTCTGGGCATGAACACCAGCTGTAACCCTGCCTCTAGTTTGCTTGAGGAGCCTGGGAGGGCCTGGTGGAGCTGGGAGTGTCTTCAGGAGATACTGAGGGAATGCTGACGGCTACACTTTCTAACCCCCGAAGCCAGGGAGAGTCCTTGATCTGAGCCAGGTACTCTCTTTTCTCCCGGCGCCTCCCCTTCTCCAAGTTCCACTTCCAATGGCTTTGAGCCCAGTGGAATTGCCTGAGGATGAGGCTGCATTCCCTACTCTAAGCCTTGTCACATCGCAGCCCCTAGAGCCTTAAGGCTTCAACTTCCCCACTAGTTTGAGACAATGCCATCCTTCCCTGGGCAGGCATCCTCCTTCCCTGTCATACTCACCTTCCAAAGTGAGTATGCTACCGCTGTCTTCTTGACACCTCTTTACCCCAACCTGCACCCCAGAGCTTCATTTGAAAACTTGATCAGAACTTTCTGGCTTCTCCCTGTGAAGTTGCTCACCATGTTGTCTAAACAAACAGTCTGACAGATACTTCTGTTGTCTCTCCCTTTGGACTGCGGCCGCCTTGAGAGCAGGCTCTGTCTCTCCATTGTCCCTGAGTCCAGCCCAGGACCTGGCTCATATAAATTGCCCAGAAATGTTTCTTGACCTAAGATCCCAGGACCCAAAGCCCCTCCTTTGTACAAGCCCCTGTCTCTGTACCCAGGCAAAGCCAGAAATCCATGAAAATCTGGGAAGAACCCTGAGGGGCTGAGACATCTCAACAGAGAGTTCCTGCTTCGTTCCTTCTTTCGCATCACTGATTCCCCATGACCCAGACTGAGTCCCTGTCACAGCCCTGAAGAAGGGTGGCTCCAACCAGACCTGCTGTCACTTTTGGACAAGTCGCCAGCTGAACTGGGTTTTCTGTACATGTTTCCCCACTCACCCACCACAAGGATCCCCAAGACCCCAGGAGAAAGAAGAAGGTGGGGAGGCTGGACCTGGCTCTCTGGGAGTGGGCTGGGCCACCTAGAATGCTGCCCAGACCCATCCTCGAGTGTTCCCCAGGGCAGCAGGAGCAGCCCATAGTTGGCAGTGACTCCCTCCTCCCTCCCCCTAGGGCAGTGAACTCTAGAGAAACAGGCTCAGACAGGTGGATCCCCTAGTCTCATCCGCGCATGTGCTCCAGCTCACTCACACTCGGGACCGGGGGCTGGGGGGGTTCACTTCAGTCCCTGCAGCAGCAGGAACAGAGCACAAGTAAATACTCAATGGACCCCCTTCACTCCACAGCCCGGCTGGGGTAGAAATTCACTCCCTTTACCACCCCATAGAGGAGAAACCCCTGAAAGAAGGCAGTCCGCTATTTACCAGCTTTGTAAAGTTTAGTCAATAGTATGAAAAATCCTGGCTTCTCATTGTGACCAGTTAAGTGAGGAAGAAGAAGGATGGATGGAAAAGGAAGCAAAAACGAGGAAGACCAAGGAGGAAGGAGCGGGAGGGCTGTCGGTGGGGTGGGGTGGGGGGAATTATTTCAGGTCCTGACTCTGCCATTGAATGGCTGGATGACTTTGGAGTAGTCTCTTCACTCTTAGGCCCTCAGTTTCCTCACCTGAAGGCTGGACAAAAATACCTGCCCAGGCTAAGCCATAGCCCTGTTGAACACACAAGATCCCACAGTGATAGAGCTTGTTAACTGGGAAACCCACATCAGGAGGACATGAGTGGGGAGTTCTACTTAGATTCTTGAGATACTTTGTGACCCCAGGAATTATGGGTTTTTTCTTAGCAATCCCTTTGGAGGTATAATATGATATGATATGATAGTCATATCATAACATTTTATGATGTGCCTATTTGGGGCCAGTTGTTTCTCTTATTTAATTATCTCTGTGCCTCTCTCAGGTAGGGATTTCTGTTTAAATCCTGTGGACAAGGAAGCTGAAGCTTAGAGAGATTAAGAGTGGAAGGACTTAATCGTCCCCCATCCCCATCCCATACCCACATGGAGCTAAATGCCCCTCCCTGGCTTTCATAACAGGGAGGGATTTAATAAGGAGTCCAGTGCACAAGTCACCCTCCCATATCATGAATATCAGAGTATCATGCAGAATTCTGGTCATTAAGGCAGGCATTAAATTATTCTTCTCTCCATCTTTCACCTGTCCAAACCCCTCCATTAGAGTCACACCCTTTGGCTCCAGAGATCAATTGGATTGTGGAGCCCCAGCTGGGAACAGCTCCTAAATTAAGAGCGGCCAGCAGTCAATATCAATAACAGGGCTGTTTGATCTTAGACTCATTCTTAATGGTTTATAAGCACTTTCACATCCATGATCACTTGGATCTTATAAGAAGTGGAGTTTCTTACTTCAATTTTACAGGGGAGGAAACTGAGGCACAGAGGTAGGGGTGATTTCCCCGAGATCACACAGATGGTCAGCAGTGTGTTCTGTCTGGTGTCAGCATCAAGATCTTTTCCTCTGCACTTGGTCCCCTGCTAGGGGCAGGGCTGAGGTGTGGGAGAAAGCAAACAGGTGACTCCTCAGTTCACAGCTCTGCTGAGTCCCAGGATAGGGAACAGGGATGGGGCAGATGGAGATAGACACAGGGGATCAATCTGGGGACAGACAGGGGCCACACAGAAGGACAGACACAAGAACCTGCGAGCCTTGTCTTCCAGGGGCTGCCCAAACTCCCTGTGCCCCCGCTGCAGCGGACCCTGGCCACCTACCTGCGGTGCATGCAGCACCTGGTGCCCCAGGAGCAGTTCAGGCGGAGCCAGGCCGTCGTGCAGCAGTTTGGGGCCCCTGGTGGCCTCGGCGAGACCCTGCAGCAGAAGCTCCTAGAACGGCAGGAGAAGACTGCCAACTGGGTAAGAGCTGCTCGGGCAGCAGACAAGGAACCCATGGAGCAAGGGGCAGAAGTGAGATAAGAAGACAGAGGGATTTGGATAAGGGGCAGGTGGGTGACAAAGATGGGGCGGAGGGAGGGACGGGCATGGGGGAGACACAGAGGGATAGTAGGGGGCAAGGGTGAGAGGCTGAGAGGGGGCAGATGGGGATAGAGATGCGGTTACGGGGAGAGACAGGGCACAGAGATGGCGGACAGATGGGGGCAGATGAGTAATAGGGCTAGGGGCAGCAGAGGATAGCATGAAGTCAGGGAAGAAGAGAGGGATGAAAAGCAGGGATGAGACACTCATAAGATTGGGCAGGGGACATGGATAAGGCAGCACACAACCAGGATGAACTGAGATGGAAGACAGGAGACAGCATGGGGTGAAGCTGAAGGACAGGCGGGATGGCTCAGGGAGCCGCAAGCTCTAGCCCATAGTATGTTTGTGGAATGAATGAATGAAAAAAGTACATGATCTAGTGAAGGGTCCCCATTTCCCTTCCGGGGTGCCAAGGTGGGAGTGATGTGTTCCCCAGGCAGGGTGTGTGTGGCCCCTGGGGGTAATGGCACCCTCCCTGGCAGGTGTCCGAGTACTGGCTGAACGACATGTATCTCAATAATCGCCTGGCCCTGCCTGTCAACTCCAGCCCAGCTGTGATCTTTGCCCGGCAGCACTTCCAAGACACCAATGACCAGCTAAGGTGAGGACACCAGGCTCCCCGGCTCATAGCTTGGGAGTCTGCCTGGAGGAAGGGGCCTGGCCCCACCACCAGGAAGGAGAGGCTGAAGCTCGTGCCTTGGCTGAGTTTCTGAGGCCAAATGACCCTGAGACAGTGGCCATTCAGGCCAAGGGGTCAGAGGAAGGGTAGGTGAGGTGTACGTGGGTAACAAACACAGGGTCTTCCTCGGGTTTATCTATTTGGGGTGGAGTGGGGTGGGGTGGGGAGGTCATGGGCCCCAGGTGCCCCCCTGGCAGTCTGGCCTGGCTGAGGTCCTGGGAAGAAACCTGTAGCCTCTGATCCAGCCAGTGCTTGAAGCTGGGGCTTGTCACTGGGATGCACGGCCCCAGGCTGTTTCAGAGGGCCTCTGCTCCCTGTAGCCCCCAGCTCTGAGCAGAGGCTCCCAGGGAGTGGAAATGGTTCCTTCCCACAAGCCACCACTAGAGTCTCTGCCATCTGCTGCAATTTCAGAGCTCGCTGAGCCGCTGGAACGGCCTCTGGTGCGCTGATGACGACAGAGGGGCCATTAATGCAGGAGTGGAGCAGGGCGGAAGGGTCTCTCAGAGCCAAACCTGGTCTCTGGCTTCAAGACCAAAATGTGGCTCAGCGTGGGGACAGTTCAGAGGGAGGAAATAAAAACATGAGGCAGGGTCCACCTTGGCCTCTGATCCAGGCTGGAAGACCCTTGCCCCCTCCTTCTTCACCCAGCCCAATCAACCTGCTGGCTGGAGGGGGAGGGGGGTGGGCAACCTTGCCCCTTCCCCTACAGCTGGGCATTCCCTGGGCAGAGGAAGTATGTGGACAGATGAATGACTTCTGGATACAGTTCTCAAAATTGCATTGAAGGGGTGTTTTCCTCCTGATGCAATTAAGCCAGGCTCATCGTCCATGGGCAGTTAGATGACAGAGTCCCGTGGTAAGGTTTTCTGGTGCCTTTTTCCCAGCCAACAGCACCTGGCTTTCTTTTACATTAGCACTAAGGAGACCAAATTACTGACTTTTCCTGGGAGATTGGATTTCCCAGAACCCTGGGGTTTTGGCCCAGTCCAGTCCCAGCATAGGCGTTCCCCTGGAAGAACATCACCCCTAATGGGCCAGCCCCCTCCTGCCTGCTCTGTGGCCTCTCCTGGCTTCCTCTCCCTCCTCCTCCTCTCATTCACCTTCCAATTTCCTCTCCTCCCCCAAGTTCTCTCCTCAGGACCATTTTTAGTCCCAGGTTTGTGAAGGAAACCGACAGCCTAGGGGCAGGGATAGGGCAGGAGAAACCCTATCTGATTATTGCACCCTTAAGGCCAGTCATCTGGTGGGTGGTCCATGAGTATGGGAGAGATTAGAGGAGGTGGGAAGGAAGGGGAGGGGGAAAGAGAAACAGGAAGAAGGAGTGAAAGAAGAAGGGAGGGAGGGAGGAAACCTGGGCCCCAGAGAGGAGAAGCTAAGGCCTCATCTCTCTCTGCAGGTTTGCAGCCAACCTCATCTCCGGTGTGCTCAGCTACAAGGCCCTGCTGGACAGGTAGGACTGAGCCCCACCTGGGAAGGGTAGTGCTCTGTTTGTCTGTCTCCCTGGCACAGTAGCCAAGGACTTGCAGAGGCAGGGACCTTGTCTTCCTTCAGCTCCGTGTTCCCGGCTTCTGTCACTGAGCAGATGACCCCCTGCACATACCAAGCATCAGAATGACCTTTCCCTCAGCTGGCCCAGACATTAACAGTCACTTTTCCCGGGGTAAGCCCAACCCTTCCTTGATCTTTTTCATGTCCATCTCCCTCAGTAAATCACATTTACATACATGCCGTGATTCACTGTGTCAGGAAGCTAGCGAGCACATCGAGAGGTGGGGGAAGGCAACGTTGCTGGAACCAGCTGATGATAAGTTCAGCCTTCTTACTTGCTCCTTGAAAGGAGCGATCTCCCCACTCTGAGCCTGTTTCCCCAGCCCCATCAACCTCAGGAAATGGGCGGCCGACTCAGTGGACACAAGGGTGTCCTGAGAGATGGAGAGAGCTGCATAAGCACAGTGGGGCATCACCGATTTTAGGGGGCAAAGTCCTTCTTTTGTCTAAGCACTGGGTGCCCAGGAGCACCGGGGAGAGTGAGAGGGTGTGGGGGACCCAGAGAGAGGGTGTAAGGGGCCCCAGAGACGGGTAATATTAGGGCATTCAGTTGCTGGGAAGAAAGAAGGGTCCAAAGCAGTGTCCATTGCATAGATGAGGAAGCTGAGTCTCAGAGAATTCAAGGGCTTGTCCGTGGTCACACAGCCAGGAGGTGGCAGACGGAGGAGGGCATGGGGCAGACTTCACTCACATTTCAACTTGATCCGTCTCAGACTTACCCAGCCTCGGAGTGGAGGCTTAGACCTACAGCCCCTCCAGGGTAGGGCTGTTTCCTCTGGAGAGAAGAGGGCAGGCCCCAGATTCAAAATACAGAGTGGCTCAGGGCTTTGACTCTGGGCTCAGCAGACCTGCATTTGAATTCTGACACCTACAACACAGGATGTGTCAACCTTGAGTGAGTAATCACTCCAATTACCATAGACTCCTGTGTGTCAAATGGAAACAATAATGGTGGCCGCCTCTTGGGGCTGCGGCCACTGTCCTATGAGATGATGCCTGCGAGGCTTTCAGCTCTAAGCTAGTCAAGAAGCTGTCTATGCATTTCTGTGCTTCTGTCTGCTCACTCCTCACCGTACCGTCCCCTTGCTGGGTCTCCAGGCCTTCCAGCTGCTGTCTCCCCGTGGTGTTTTCTTGGTGTCTCTCCTCCTCACCAGGAGCTCTCTACCATCCCCCAGAACTCAGTCCTGATGACCTTCTGAGTGATTTCAGAGAATCTCATCCTTTACCTTGTCTGGCTGAGCAGCAGAGCAGGAGTGGCCTAGGCCCCACCCACAACTTTGTACCTGTCCGTCACTGACAGTCTAGACCCCAGATTCCCACGTGTGTGTGTGCACGCTCACACGGACACACATACCCATACATGTCCATGTGTAAGCTCCCACATCTAATCACTGTAAGGTTATAAAGCTAGAACTTTATGCCATTGCTCAAGGGGCCTGTTTTGGACCCTTCATTCACTCATTTATTCATTTGCTCACTTTTCCTTTTTAAAGCAGTTTTTTTTAATTGGAAGAAAACTGCTTTACAATATTGTGTAGGTTTCTCCTATACAACAATGCAAGTCAGCCATAATGATGCATATATCACCTCCCTCCCACTCACATCCCACCCCTCTGCGTCGTCATGGAGCACCGGGCTGGGCTCCCTGTGTTATGCAGCAGCTTCTCACCACTTGTCTGTTTTACACATGGTAGAGTATATATGTCAATGCTACTTTCTCCATTCGTCCCACTCTCTCCTTCCCCCACTGTGTCCATAAGTTCGTTCTCTACATCTGCATCTCCGTTCCTTCCCTGCCAATAGGTTCATCAATACCATCTTTCTAGATTCTGTGTATGTGTGTTAATATACTATATTTATTTTCTTTTTCTTACTAACATCACACTGTATAACAGGCTCTAACTTCATCCATCGCACTAGAACTGACTCAAACTCATTCCTTTTTATGCCTGATAATATTCCATTGTTTATATGTATCGCATCTTCTTTATCCACTCATCTGTTGATGGACATCTAGAATTGCTTCCATATCTTAGCTACTGTAAATAAGGCTACTATGAACTTTGGAGTACATGTGTCTTTTTCAATTATAATTTTCTCAGAGTATATGCTGAATAGTGGTATTGCTGGGTCATACGGTAGTTTTTTATCCTTAGTTTTTAAAGAAATCCCCATACTGTTCTCCATAGTGGCTATATCAATTTACAGTCCCACCAGCAGTGCAAGAGGGTTCCCTTTGTTCCACATTCCCTCCAGCATTTATTGTTTGCAGATTTTTTTCACTTTTCAAATTGATGCTGGAAAGATGAAGGGAAATAAGGCCCCATCCCTGTCTTCAAAAGGTTCTCAGACTATCTAGCGAAACAGACACATAAACAGCACCAAATACAACTGTGTCCATCCTCTCTGAGCCTCTCACTCCAGTATCTGACCCCCTGACATCCCCACTGGGATGCCTCCTAGTCATTGCAAACTGAGTCATCCCCAGTGGACCCTTGGGCCCCCTCCCCATGGCCCAGCAGGCCTGTTACCTTGTCCTGCCATCTCAGTAAATGTGCCACCCAGCCCCGATGGTGAACCCAGGATCCTGTAAGTCACCCATGGTATCTTTCTCCCTCACCTGCTCATCTAGTCCAAGCTCAGGGATATCACGCTCCCTCCAGAACCCATACTCACATCCCCCTCTTACTCCCATCACCCTCCCCAGGCCCATCACCTTCCCAGCAGCCCACAGCCTCCTTCCCGTGACTGGCTTCCACCCATTCTCCACCCAGAACCAGGGCTGTTATGACAGCAAAGCGGATCAGATCATGCCACTAAGTGCTCTCGCCTTCCCGGGGATTTCACTGCCCTAAGAGTGAAATGGTACCGACTTCTGCTGCCAAAGAGGCCACAGGCCTCCCCACTTCTCTGTCCATCTCTTTACTCAGCTTTAACTGGCTTCCTTTCACCCTTGACCAGTGTTCCTCAAACTATCTATGGTGAAGGACCAATAAATGTTTTTATTTAGTAAAATGTTTTTGAGAGTGAAAGTGTTAGTCATTCAATCGTGTCCAACTCTTTGCAACCCCATGGACTGTAACCCACCAGGCTCCTCTGTCCTTGGAATTTTCCAGACAAGAATACTGGAGCAGGTTGCCATTTCTTACTCCAGGGGATCTTCCTGACCCAGGGATCGAATCCAAGTCTCCCAAATTGCAGGCAGTTTTTTTTCTATCTGAGCCACCATCTGAATTAGCAGAAAAACAGCATATAGATAGAAAATACAAGACCCCTTGTTTTATTGTTAGAGTCAGCACATATAAACGTCCTCTGTCAAGTTGTTACAGGTTTCTGAAAGCTCCCCCTGGAGTCCCACAACCACCCTGTCGTCAGCTGGTCATTCCAGTTCAATCTGACACCCACACTTGGAGCAGCAGGACAGTGGGCTGCTCCACCCAGCCCACCTTGGCCTCACTCTGCCCCAGCTCACCTCGTGGCTGCCTCCAAACCCCAGGGTTCAGCTCTCGAGTCTGATCCTCAGTGAGACCATCCCTGGTCACTCCTCTTGCCCTGCCAGTCACTGACTCCTCACCGCATCTTACTGCCTGCCTATAGTCTTTGCTCCCTTACTTATCCCCGACCTGTGCCCCACTAGAACAGGAAACTCGGGTCTTCTTTGCACCTACCTCCCCAGATCCTCAAATGGTGCCTGGTCCAGGAGAGTGCTCAGTCACATTTGTTGGCTGAAAGGAAGGAAGAAAGGAAGGAGGGAGGGAAAAAGAGGCAGAAAGAGAGAGAGAGAAAAAAAAGAGGAAGAGGAAAGGGAGGTGGAATGTGGAGGGGAGGGTGAAACAGGAGGAGGAAAGACAGAGGGAAAGAAAGTGAGAGAGAAGGAGGAAGAAGAGGAAATAGGGGAGGAAGAGGAAGGAAGGAAGTACCTGAGACATGCTGAGATCATAGGAAAAAGAGAGCTTTCCCCCTTGAACTCAAAGGAGGCTTCTGGAAGAGGTGATGAAGGAGTAAGCTCTCAAAAGAGTGAAGGGAGTTTTCTAAACAGATGAGTTGCGTGCGGGGCTGAGGGTGAAGGTGTGCCAAGCAGAGCAGCAGCAGCAAAGGCCCAGAGCGGCCAGATCTGTACCTGCATGTGTCCTACATGAGGCTGGAGTGAGGGAGACTAACGGAGGCTAGAGAACATGAGGGTCTCCCTGCGGCGCTCCACTACTTTAGAAAATGGGAATCTAACTCTTGAATGGCCATCATCATGCAGTTCTGGCGTCAGGTTAGAGTAGAACCAATTTTGATTCCCAGCCTCTCTTCCCTCCCTCCCCCTGCAGCCACTCCATCCCCACTGACAGTGCCAAGGGCCAGCTCTCAGGGCAGCCGCTCTGTATGAAGCAATACTATGCGCTCTTCTCCTCCTACCGGCTCCCCGGCCATACCCAGGACACGCTGGTGGCCCAGAAGAGCAGTGTCATGCCCGAGCCGGAGCACGTCATTGTGGCCTGCTGCAACCAGGTAAGTGGCCCCTTGCTACTGCAGCTTCTTGGGCCTGGGGAGGGGTGCACATGTGTTCATCCCTTCCTGCTTCTCCAGGGGTATTCAGCCCCCTCCCAGAGTCATAGGGTGAGCTGGGGCAGGGTGGCCCTGAAATGGGGTCTCTTGATTTCTGTCAGCCCCATTTCTCTCCACTGGTTGGATTTTAAGAACAAGGAGCGTCGTCAGTCGAGATGCCTTCGGTGGGTTCCCATTTCAGTCTTGTCCAGCCAAATCAGGTCCAGTGAACTGCCTGGATGGACTGAGGGTCGTTAATGAGACCCAGCATGTCTTCAGCCCTTCCACATGCAGTCACCCAGGTCATGGCCTTCCTGGAGACCACACACAGATGGACAGCTTACAGACTGACTGTCTGGGCATCCACGTCCAGGTGGGCCTGGTATATATACTCATCCCATCTGATCTTAGGATGACCTTGCAGAGGAGGCCTTGGATCTCCATTTGACAGATGAGGAGACGAGACTTAGGTTAGGTGGCTTGTCCAGGGGTGAGAAGGACTCCTCGGTCTGCCAGTGTCACAAG
The DNA here is from genome assembly GCF_019320065.1 of Cervus canadensis. Lineage (NCBI taxonomy): Eukaryota > Metazoa > Chordata > Mammalia > Artiodactyla > Cervidae > Cervus > Cervus canadensis. The sequence continues at coordinate 56,487,107 of NC_057393.1, read as the reverse complement.
CCCATGCTCTATCCCCCTGCAGCTCAGGTTCTCAGACTGGGCTCCAGGGAACACAAGAGCCTGTGGGGGCCCAGGGGATGCCAGACAGTGTATTCTATATACTGAGGCTCCACATAAATATTTCATCTGATGAAACGCTGTTCGTTTTCATTAAAACCCAACTTTGACACCCACCTGGGGGCTCCCCTGGTATTTTTTCTATAGTGTTTTCTTCTTAGGCTCATTTGACATTTTCAGTCTAAATTGGGAGCCCTAAGTTTGCCGTCAGAAGGTGGCTGTTCCAAAGTTGGGAGCCCACCTGACAGCTGGCTGGCCACAGGACAGGAAGCTTTCTCCACCTTCATTCAAAAGTCAAACCCAGAATATCCCAGCGCACCCCTCCCCGCCACACACACACACCATAGTATCCATCCCTCCCAGAAATGCTCTCAAGACTCCTGCGCTGAAACGAACCACCTTTATGCTGCTTAGGGCGTGGGGCTAGGCACATGTCAATCAGCAGAGAAGGGATCTTGACCTGGGACTATGAATAGAACCCTTTACAATGCTGAGGCTCTAGCTTCGAAGTTCCTGAGTGCCAGTTCACAGGCCTCACCTACAGAGCACAAGCAAGTACATGTAGGTACACATGTACGCACAGAGCATTTTGTGTGTTGTTCTTCCATTTTAATCTTTCTCTGCATATTATTTGCTGCCATTTTTTCCTCCACTCACCAGTGTGTTTTAAATCTATCCCTGTAGCTGTATCTAGAGCTAGTTCATTCCTTTTAACTGCTGGATAGACATGCATTGGATAGGTGCTCCACGTTTTACTTAACCATTCCCTTACTGCAGAACATTTGGGCTCTCTCTACCATTTTTCTATTGCAAACAAGGCTGATATGCACATTCCTTTATATGTCTCTCAGGGCACAAGTATATGTTTCTCTAAGCCTTAGACTAAAGTATGCATTAGAAAGAGCAGTTACTGAATCATAGGGCACGCACATTTTCAGTTTTGATTGACACAGCCCTCCAACAGCAAGCAGATGTATCAATTTCCACTGTTTCCCACAAATATAATGGTTTTACATCAAGTAAGAACTACAGAAAAAACTTTCTTTAGTTAAGTTCGATCTGGCCTTCTTTGATCTGGGAGAGCTTGGAGTCCAGCAGGGTTGACAGCGTCGGGCTGGTCCCCTCATGGTGGCTCTTCTGAACCATCAAGCACCTTGGGAAACAGGGGCCCGAGTGTCCCCGCATCCTGCTCCCACGTGGAGGCGCAGGGCAGGCCTGACGTCTCGGGCGGGCTGCCCTGAGTGACGTCTCTGACCTGTTTCCCCCACAGTTCTTTGTCTTGGATGTTGTGATTAATTTCCGCCGTCTCAGTGAGGGGGATCTGTTCACTCAGTTGAGAAAGATAGTCAGAATGGCTTCCAACGAGGATGAACGCTTGCCTCCAATCGGCCTGCTGACATCAGACGGGAGGAGCGAGTGGACTGAGGCCAGGACGGTCCTCATGAAAGGTTAGCAGCAGCGCCCAGCACGTCTCCATGCTCATCTCATCCTCACGCCCATTGGCCTCCCTCCCTCCAGGGGTGTACCTCATCCACATTTGCCATAGCATGGGAAGCTCAGGCCTCCTTCCAGCCCAGGACCCAGTTGGCCTGCGGTCAGCTGAAGGCACCTTTTGTACCCTTGTAATTCATCTGAAGGCATGCTGACTTTCTGGGTGAGGCTGCCTAGCCCTGGAATCCGAGGATGTCTGGGCGTATGGGGTGGGGGGGCAAGATTTTGAGTTGAAGGAAGGCCAGCTGCAGTGAAGCAGTGGTGTTTTACTGGTGGGCAAGGAAGGTGCTCATTTCCGGGATGAGTTGCTGGGAGAGCTGTCAGGTGGGGGTTTGGGAAGGGCCCACCTCTGGAAGGGTAATTGGCTGCCTCCTTCACATGATTTCTTGGTACTAGAATTCTTCATCTTCAAGCTGACCTTATTCTGGCTGCTGCTCTTAAGAAAGTTTCTAAGCTTTCCCATAAGAAATCCAGCAAAGGCCTTACATTTTTCAAATTGTCCTTCTGGAAACTACTTTGCAAACCCAAAGTGAGCCCTATTCTCAGGAACCGGGTGGAGAGTCTTGTTTTCTTGCCCACGTTCCAAGATGAAGAGTGGGACTTCTTTGAGCCTCTATCTGCCTCTTGGGCTTTTGTGCCAGCCAGGTGACCATTCAGAGTCCTTGAGTGTCTATAAGCTGAGGACCTGGGCTAGGCCTGGGGTGTGTAAGGGACAAAGAGGATGGAGCCCTTGGCCCTGAGCAGCCCCCTTGATAGGAATCGGGGATGGATTCAAGTACATAGTAATACAGTGTCTACCCATGTAAGGCAGTAGAGCCAGTAGGTACCAAATAAATGCTCCAGGACTTTAGAGAGGGGAGGGAGCCCTTCTAATTGGGAGGCTTTTGAAAGGCTTTGAGGGAAGAGGTGGGAATTAAAACAAATCCCTGTGACATGAGTGAGAGGGACAGGAGGGAGGGACACTGTCCAGGCAGGCAGACCAACTGCAGGCAAAGTCAACCGCCCAGCAGGGCCATACCTGACTGGCCCAGTACCGTGAGGAGAGCAGTCTGCCTGGCAGAGATGGCTGTGCTGGACGTACTAGGAGAATAAGAAGGTGATGGGGCTTGACTGTCCAGCAGCAGGCACATCCTTCTCCCTAGAAAGCTCTTCTTCCAGGGCTGGCTGGCTCCTTGCACGGTTCTAAGCTCAGCTTAGGTGTTCCACCCGAGACTCTCCTGGAGTACCCCCACCTCTCCCCAGCACACTCTGCCCCTTGTCCTGTTTTTCACCTTGGTTGCATTTCTTACTCTTTGAAGTCAATTTTTTTGTCTGTTTGATTCATGCTGATTATCTGTCCCTTTCCCCCACCGCCACCCAAGTCTGTAAGACCCAGGAGGACAGGGGCCTTACCTGGCTTAACTGCTGAATCTGCTGTCCCAAACACAGTTAATCCCCAATCATGCTTGTTAAATAAAGGAATGAAGGACTATTAAGGATACTGGGCCCCAGACTTATTTCCCACTTACAAAACAATTCTCTTTCATTCAATTCTTGGGCACCTTCAAGTGCTTGGTCTTAAATTGGAGGCTCTGTGGGTCACAGGTAGGTGCCAGAGGTGATCCTGTTCTTACCAACCTAATGGCCATGTGGGAGAATTAATAACTTATAATTTGAAAGTGAGTTAATTCCCTCAGGAGACTATGGTGTAATCAAATCCTACTCTTCTCCCCTCTAGGGACAGAGACAGGCATCAGAAGAATTGCCTCTGCTTCCAGTAGGCTTCCCACTTTATTAGCAGGCCAGGCCCAAGCCATCACCCTGCACGACTGACCAGGATTGCCTTGGGGTCTGAGTGCCTGGGTGCGCTAATCGGAATTAATTTGTTAATGGCACTTGATCTGGCTTTCTGAATGGAAGTGCTGTTTCTAAAGGAAGCATGACAGAAAGGAGGGAGGTACACACACGGCTTCGCTCTGAAAATCTAATTAATCCAGTTAGCACTGACTGTGTCATCTGCACAGCGGAATCTGATCCTTCACTGAGCTTGCCTCTCTGGAGCGCCCCTTCCAACGGAAGGAAAACGGGGAAACCACTTAGGAAATGATTTGAGTGTCAAAGTGAAAGATTAAAGCAGCTTGGGCTAGAGTTGAGAGTGAAGATGGAAAGATGGAGAGACATGGGTGGGGTCTAGAGAAGTTTCAAAGTAGAAGCAACAATAAGGAAAAGAGGAATGAGCAAGAGTCCTAGGCTTTTCTTTTTTTAAATAAGTTTATTAGAAATTTATTTATTTTATTGGAGTATAGTTTACAATATTATGTTAGTTTCTGCTGTACAACAAAAGTGAGTCAGCTATATATATGTATACATCTGCTTCCTCTTGAGCCTGCCTCCCACCCTCTCCATCCCACCCCTCTAGGTCATCACAGAGCGCGGAGCTGAGTTTCCTGTCTATACAACAGCTTCCCACTAGCTATCTATTTTACACATCATAGTGTTTATATGTCAGTGCTACTTTCTTAATTCATCCCACCCTCCTCTTAGAAAAACGGTATTGATGAACCTATTTGCAGGGCAAGAATAGAGACACAGATGTAGAGAACGGACTTGTGGACACAGGGGAGTCCTAGGTTTTTGATGTGAGCAACTGCGTAGATGGTGGTACCATTCACTGAGATGAGAACCAGGTGAGGAAAGTGATGCAACAGGGAGGGAGAAGTCCTTTCCCAGTGTATTAGGGCTGAGACGCCTTGAGTCATCTAAGTAGAGACGTCAAGTTAGATCTATGTGTCTGGAGCTCAAGGGAGAGGTCGGTACAGAGATATAAATTTGAGAGCCATCAGCACAGAAGTGATATTTAAAGTCATGGACCTTGATGAGATCATCTAGAAACGGAAGATGGGGCCTTGGAGGTCAAGTAGAAAAAGATGCAAAGGGGATGGAGAAAGAGCAGCCTGTGAAGTCAAGACGAAACCAGGAGATGAGTCACAAAGATCCAAGAGGGAAGGAGAGAGCCGCCAACTATGTTGGATGCTGCTGAGAACTCTTGGGAGAATGGGACAGAGAGGAGACTCTGGGCTTGGCAGCCCTAAGTCAGCCATGACCTTCACCAAAGTCAGGCCAGAGTACTCGACAGGGGGAAGGTGTATGGTGATGGAGGCCATCCAACTGTAGGAAGAAACTGTTAATGAGACAGTCACTGAGTAGAATCAGTTAAGGGTGGATGGTTCTTTTCAGACCTTTCGGTACTAGAAGGAGCAGAAAAATGGGAGTAGTTGGAAGAGGATGGGGGTCAAGGGAAGTGTTTTTAGTAGGAGAGGCAAGTGCATGGAAGTAATCCAGTAAGTGAAATTGTTAGTGAGGAGAGAGGAGACAAACAGAGAGGTGGAATTCTTGCAAAGGCAAAAGGAGATGGAGCACAGAGAATCAGAAACCTTTGACTGATACAAGGAAACCTGGCCTCAGGTCAGCAGAGCCATGGTGAGGGTGGGATTCTGGAGGCAGAAGAGAATGTATGATAGAGCCTCATGGGATGTGAGAAAGACAGCCTACTCAGGAAACTTACTAAGATTCATGGACTGTATTGAGCTCATATTTGAGGGCCGTTCACTTTAGAAGAAACAATATACTTTAGCATTGTTTTGCAATCCCCCCTCTCCCTCACACACAGTGTTGAGGTGCTGAGGTTCAGGTAAGGAGAAGGTGGGTTGCTGAGTTCAACCAAGGTCAGTGAGCATAACTCAGGGAGAGAAGGCGGGTGTGGAGGGGAATGGTTAGAGTGCTGGAATCTGAACTAAGCAGGTGCGTTAGTCTGCTCAGGCTGCCGCAACAACCTACTACACCCTTGTGGGGCTTAGACAATAGCCATTTATCTTCTCCCACTTCCAGAGCCTAGAAGTCCAAGGTCAAGGTGTCAACAGAGGGGTTTCTTCTGAGGCCTTTCTCCTTGACCAGGATGGCTGTCTCCTCCCTGTATCTTTACATTGTCTTCCCTCTATGTGCAAGGATGTCTGTGTCCTCATCTCTTTTTCTTACAAGGACACCAGTCATGTTGGATTAGAGTCCCACCCCAGTGACCTCATTTTAATTACCTGTATAAAGACCCCCATCTCCAAATACAGTCCCTGGAACAGGGGTTAGACTTCAACTTAGGGATTTTTCTGGGGGGACACAGTTTAGCCCATTGCAGGAGGGAAGTGAAAGACGGGGGTGGGTGGTGGAGAGTGGAAATAGGCAGTGGGGCTGAAGGGTCCTGGAGATGTCAGTGAGACGTGCTGCAGTGGGAGTTAACAGAGTGTGTGAAGCAGGAGTCAGAGTGTGGTCAAGGTGTGGGAAGCTTGAGCTGATGCTCCAGAGGGGGTTGGGTCCTGGTCGTGATATGCCTCCAGATGTGGTGGTAGGAGTGGGTGCTGAGGTTAGACTGTCAATGGTGAGAGGTCAAGGGGCTGAGAGAGGAGGGTGCCAGCCGGGTCACGCACAGGGATGTTCAAGTTACTGAAAGGATGACCGGAGTGGTGATGGGGAAGAAGAGTGTGAGCCAGGTCCTGGTGGTTGGGCATTGTGAGGAGGTCAGTGGATAAGCAATGAGGATAACGCGTGGCGGGGAGGATGAAAGCCTAACGGCTGCAGCTCCAAAGAGAAAGCCAGAGGGGAGGCGGAGTCATTTAGGAGCTGGGAGGGGATGCCCCCGACCCATCTGGTGCTGGGCTGAGTGTGAGGGAAGATGACAGTCCCTTAGGAGAGGGTGCAAGGAAGTGGGCCCTCAGAGGGGGCACCCTTCAGTTGAGGCAAAAGGTGAACAGAACACTTTCAGAGAAGGTTAACAAGGCAAGGGGAGAGCCAGTCAAGCACTGTGAAGAGTCCAGGAAGGAGGAGAGGAGAGCAGGGGAGGACCAGGTCCACCCAGGGGACCCTGGAGCAGCAGGGGGTGGGAGCGCTGGGGAGGGCGGCTGTCACTGCAAATGACGCTCCCAGAGCACTAACCTCTGGGAAGCCCCTCTCTCTCCTAGTTCCAGGAGCAGCTGCTGACTGTGGTGAGGCCGGAGGTCTTTCTGGCACACAGGAGAACCGCCACCAACACCGGAAAATGGGTTGAGCTTTCCAGGGTATCTCAGCTGAAGTCCCAAGGTCTCTACCTCCCTTCCAGAGACCCCGGCAGAGACCAGTGTCCATGGGCACTGGGCCCAGGCTGGCATTCTGCAGTAGGAAGTTTCAGCCAAGCTGAGCTCCACTTGTCCTGGTGGATGCCTGCACCAGGGAGCCTGAGCTCAGACAAAATTCCCCCGAGAATTTCCACAGGGTCAGCTGAGACCCACAGGGGCGGTTGATTGCATCAACCCGCTCTCCTTCCAGTGATGGTCCCTGATCCCCCAACCAGCTTGGCCCCCTCTGTAAGCTTCCAGGCTGCCCAGCCCGACCCTCTGCCCAGGACATTGAAAGGGTAGAGCTCATGGAGGTCCAGGAATCGCCAGTGGGGCACAGTTCACATCAAGGGCCCTCCTGGGGGGCTGAGGGCTACAAGATCTGCGGGGACTGTCTCTACCCCTGGGATTTGCCATCTTGCTGGGAAGACTAGAATAAACAGAATCGTCAGGACAAGAGTAGACAGGATAAAACCAAAGGGAAGGTCTCCCTTAGGAGCCCTGTGGGAATTTGGGGGCCTCACCACTCTATATCTCATGATTCACGAGGACTTCCTGTGCCAAGTAAGACTTGAGGCTAAACCAAGGTGGGTTGAGGTCAGTGTGGCTGAGGCTAGTTAACAATATGAGGGTCATCTAGAGAGCTCAAAAAAACCAAAAAAAATCAGAAAAACCAAACCAGATTCTTGGGTCCTGGTGATTTTCCAGTGGCATTGGAATGAGGCTAAGGAATATATATTATTAAAGCACCCTCAGGTACAGTCCAGGTTGGAACCCACTTATTCAGATGTTAGCAGCCACCATGCATGGAGGTTCCCCTTATTGCTGGGCCCTGTCCTGGGTGCTTTCTGTCCCTTGTTGCTGCAAGTCTTTATAATAGCCTATAAGGTGAGACTTGCACCCCCATGGAACAGAGGAGGTTATGTCTCCCACAGGTTGAGGTAGTTCCCACTCTTAGGTGGAGGGTGGTGGAGCTGGGAGTGACCAGGGAACGTCTGTCTCCCCAACCTGCATCTTCAGGGCCTGGCACTCAAGGGTGAGATTTGGACCTCAGGAGAGCTGTGTGCATCCTCTCAGGACCTCCCTCCCCACCCAAAGTGGAGCTATGGCCTTCCTGAACCCAGGAGGAGCCAACACCGTTATCCTGGTCTAGAAATTTAATTAGACATCCAGCCCTGAGTCTGGATGACTACAGCACTTGTCAATTTGTAGGAAAAGGATCACCAGCTAGGAGATCCGCCCCTCTGCTGGCTCGCCTGCCCCGGTGCAGTGGAGATCCTGTGAACAGACTTTGGAAGCAGATGCCTCCGTTTGCACAGTCCCGTAAATATTTATTCCCAGCAGCCAATTAGAGCTAAGCCACAGCTTTCAAGGAGGGAACTGACAGAAGGTTGCTGTGTCTGCAGAGGGCCTCTTCGGTCATGGTTTACAAGACCCACTCGGGATGGGGCGTCTTGCTCTTTAAATATTGTCATCCAGAGATAGGCAAGCCTGCTGATTTTAAAACCAATTACACATTAGCAATAACAGCCTCTCTGATTTAATTGCCCCAGAAATATCTCCTGGCTCTTGAGCCTGAATGCTGTTTTCTTTCTTTGGGCCAACCCCTCCCTCTCACAGTGGAAGCGTGAAGGCTTTCCTGGTTGAGAATAGCCAGACAGGGAGAGGCCTGTGGTCCAGGGCGAGAGGTCTGGGCTTGACTGGCCCCTTGCTGCTGTTCTGGAGTCTGGCTCCTTAGGCCAGGATGGGGAGATGGCAGCCCATCTGTGGAATGCAAAGCTGGTGTTCCGTGCCTGTTGCACAGAGGGCAAGCACTAAGGATACCTCTTATTAGATTCAGGGAAACACTCTGGGGATGTTCTCCCAAGCCCAAACCCACCCTGAAAAAATCCAGTGAGCTGAAAATGGACTTGTGTGGATGGGCACCGCTCCTGCAGGCAGGGACAGTGGCCCATGGCCTCAGGCTGAATGGTTATAGTCCCGGTGCGGAGCCCTGACTCTTACTGACTCTGGGGAGCTCTTTTGCCTGCCCCAGGCTCCCCAAATGCCACATGCCCTGCATGGACACACTCCAGACTCCTCTACCCTTTCCTTTCTCCCTCTGTGTCATCTTTCTGGCCCTCACTTTCCATTTCATGGGTAGCACTGTGATATTTGGTTTCAAGGCAGCTGAGAGGCTGTGGGTTTTTGGTTTGTTGTTTTTTTTTATCTCTTGCCTTTCGCCACTTACCACCCCTCCCCTAATTCTGAAATTCTGAAAGTACGATAGCTCTTTAAATCTCTCTTTGTGGAAAGGGTAGCTGGAACCCAGAGGGAAGAGCAGTTCTTGGATACTGACTTCTTTTTTAAAAAAATTAAATTAAACTTCTTTGGAGATAATTATAGACGCACATGCACTTCTTTGAAATAAACATGCTTGTACAGTTCCGCCTCCCCCACCCCCACCCCGCAGGGAATGGTAACATCTTGCAAATCTTACAGTATCACAACCAGGACACTGAGGTTGATACAGTCAAGATAGAGAACATTTCCATCCCCACAGGACCCCTGGTGTTCCACTTACAGCTGTACCCACTTTCCCTCCAGCTCCACCCCTCTTTAATCCCTAGCAACCACTAATCCATCCTTCATGTCTATGATGTTGTTTCAAGAATGTCATATAAATGGAATCATGCAACATGTAACTTTCTGAGATTGGCTTTTTTACTCAGTATAATACTCTGGAGAGGTCCATCCTGGTTATTGTATGTGTGAATAGTTCATTCTGTACTCCACAATTTGGATGTTTCAACATAAGTGACATAACCATCTACCCATTGAAGGACATCTGAGTTGTCTCTACTTTTTGGCTACTACAAATAAAGCTACTGTGAATATATGCATAGGTTTTTGTGTGATCATAAGTTTTTGTTTCAAAGAAAATGTTCAGGAATGAAATTGCTAGGTCATATGATATTTGCATGCTTCGTTTTACAGGAAACCGCTAAAGTATTTTTTAGAGTGACTGTACCATTTTACTTTTCCATCAGCAATGTATGAATGATCTAGTTTCTTTTCATTGTCACTATTTTTTATTTTTATTATTACCTTCTGATAGGTGTGCAGTGATTTTATTGTGGTTGTAATTTACATTTCTCTAATGACTTATGATGTTGAACATTTTTTCATGTGCTAATTTTCCCTCTATATCTCATCTTTTGGGAAATATCATTTCATGTCTTCTGCTCATTTTCTAATTGGATTGTTTAGGGCTTTAGGTTTCGGGTTTTGGATTTTTTTTTTTTACTGTGAGTTCTGAGAACTGCTTATATATTCTTTACTAACCTTTTATTGGATATGTGGCTTTATATTTTCTCCCAATCTGGGCTTATCTTTTCATCTTCTTTTTTTTTTTTTTTCATTTATTTTTATTAGTTGGAGGCTAATCACTTTACAATACCGCAGTGGGTCTGTCATACATTGACATGAATCAGCCATGGATTTACATGTATTCCCCATCCTGATCCCCCCTCCCACCTCCCTCTCTACCCAATCCCTCTGGGTCTTCCCAGTGCACCAGGCCTGAGCACTTGTCTCATGCATCCAACCTGGGCTGGTGATCTGTTTCACCCTAGATAATGTACATGTTTCGATGCTGTTCTCTCGAAACATCCCACCCTCGCCTTCTCCCACAGAGTCCAAAAGTCTGTTCTGTACATCTGTGTCTCTTTTTCTGTTTTGCATATAGGGTTATCGTTACCATCTTTCTAAATTCCATATATATGTGTTAGTATGCTGTAATGTTCTTATCTTTCTGGCTTACTTCACTCTGTATAATGGGCTCCAGTTTCATCCATCTCATTAGAACTGATTCAAATGAATTCTTTTTAATGGCTGAGTAATATTTCATGGTGTATATGTACCACAGCTTCCTTATCCATTCGTCTGCTGATGGGCATCTAGGTTGCTTCCATGTCCTGGCTATTATAAACAGTGCTGCGATGAACATTGGGGTGCACGTGTCTCTTTCAGATCTGGTTTCCTCAGTGTGTATGCCCAGAAGTGGGATTGCTGGGTCATATGGCAGTTCTATTTCCAGTTTTTTAATAAATCTCCACACTGTTCTCCATAGCGGCTGTACTAGTTTGCATTCCCACCAACAGTGTAAGAGGGTTCCCTTTTCTCCACACCCTCTCCAACATTTATTGCTTGTAGACTTTTGGATAGCAGCCATCCTGACTGGCATGTAATGGTACCTCACTGAGGTTTTGATTTGCATTTCTCTGATGATGAGTGATGTTGAGCATCTTTTCATGTGTTTGTTAGCCATCTGTATGTCTTCTTTGGAAAAATGTCTGTTTAGTTCTTTGGCCCATTTTTTGATTGGGTCATTTATTTTTCTGGAATTGAGCTTCAAGAGTTGCTTGTATATTTTTGAGATTAATCCTTTGTCTGTTTCTTCATTTGCTATTATTTTCTCCCAATCTGAGGGCTGTCTTTTCACCTTACTTATAGTTTCCTTTGTTGTGCAAAAGCTTTTAAGTTTCATTAGGTCCCATTTGTTTAATTTTTGCTTTTATTTCCAATATTCTGGGAGGTGGGTCATAGAGGATCCAGCTGTGATTTATGTCAGAGAGTGTTTTGCCTATGTTCTCCTCTAGGAGTTTTATAGTTTCTGGTCTTACATTTAGATCTTTAATCCATTTTGAGTTTATTTTTGTGTATGGTGTTAGAAAGTGTTCTAGTTTCATTCTTTTACAAGTGGTTGACCAGTTTTCCCAGCACCACTTGTTAAAGAGGTTGTCTTTTTTCCATTGTATATCCTTGCCTCCTTTGTCAAAGATAAGGTGTCCATAGGTTCGTGGATTTATCTCTGGGCTTTCTATTCTGTTCCATTGATCTATATTTCTGTCTTTGTGCCAGTACCATACTGTCTTGATGACTGTGGCTTTGTAGTAGAGTCTGAAGTCAGGCAGGTTGATTCCCCCAGTTCCATTCTTCTTTCTCAAGATTACTTTGGCTATTCGAGGTTTTTTGTATTTCCATACAAATTGAGAAATTGTTTGTTCTAGTTCTGTGAAAAATACCGTTGGTAGCTTAATAGGGATTGCATTGAATCTATAGATTGCTTTGGGTAGAATAGCCATTTTGACAATATTGATTCTTCCAATCCATGAACACGGTATGTTTCTCCATCTGTTTGTGTCCTCTTTGATTTCTTTCATCAGTGTTTTATAGTTTTCTATGTATAGGTCTTTTGTTTCTTTAGGTAGATATACTCCTAAGTATTTTATTCTTTTTGTTGCAATGGTGAATGGTATTGTTTCCTTAATTTCTCTTTCTGTTTTTTCATTGTTAGTATATAGGAATGCAAGGGATTTCTGTGTGTTAATTTTATATCCTGCAACTTTACTATATTCATTGATTAGCTCTAGTAATTTTCTGGTAGAGTCTTTAGGGTTTTCTATGTAGAGGATCATGTCATCTGCAAACAGTGAGAGTTTCACTTCTTCTTTTCCTATCTGGATTCCTTTTACTTCTTTTTCTGCTCTGATTGCTGTGGCCAAAACTTCCAACACTATGTTGAATAGTAGTGGTGAGAGTGGGCACCCTTGTCTTGTTCCTGATTTCAGGGGAAATGCTTTCAATTTTTCACCATTGAGGGTGATGCTTGCTTTGGGTTTGTCATATATAGCTTTTATTATGTTGAGGTATGTTCCTTCTATTCCTGCTTTCTGGAGAGTTTTAATCATAAATGAGTGTTGAATTTTGTCAAAGGCTTTCTCTGCATCTATTGAGATAATCATATGGTTTTTATCTTTCAATTTGTTAATGTGGTGTATTACATTGATTGATTTGCAGATATTAAAGAATCCTTGCATTCCTGGGATAAAGCCCACTTGGTCATGGTGTATGATTTTTTAAATATGTCTTTGGATTCTGTTTGCTAGAATTTTGGTAAGGATTTTTGCATCTATGTTCATCAGTGATATTGGCCTGTAGTTTTCTTTTTTTATGGCATCTTTATCTGGTTTTGGAATTAGGGTGATGGTGGCCTCATAGAATGAGTTTGGAAGCTTACCTTCATCTGCAATTTTCTGGAAGAGTTTGAGTAAGATAGGTGTTAGCTCTTCTCTAAATTTTTGGTAGAATTCAGCTGTGGAAGCATCTGGTCCTGGGCTTTTGTTTTGCTGGAGAAGATTTCTGGTTCAGTTTTTGAATTTCCTTTGCTTGTGATGGGTCTGTTAGATCTTCTATTTCTTCCTGGTTCAGTTTTGGAAAGTTATACTTTTCTAGGAATTTGTCCATTTCTTCCAAGTTGTCCATTTTATTGGCATAGAGCTGCTGGTAGTAATCTCTTATGATCCTTTGTATTTCAGTGTTGTCTGTTGTGATCTCTCCATTTTCATTTTTAATTTTGTTGATTTGATTCTTCTCCCTTTGTTTCTTAATGAGTCTTTTTAATGGTTTGTCAATTTTGTTTATCTTTGCAAAAAACCAGCTTTTAGCTTTGCTGATTTTTGCATGGTCTCTTTAGTTTCTTTGGTTGCATTCTTTCTGCCCTAATTTTTAAGACTTTTCCTTCTCCTTCAACTAACCTGGGTTCTTCATTTTCTTCCTTCTCTAATTGCTTTTAGGTGTGAGTTAGGTTATTTATTTGACTTTTTTCTTGTTT